>NW_010267498.1:6647-74015 GCF_000690775.1 Eurypyga helias
CATTTTGAAAGACCTGCCCAAAAGCTGTACAAGAACTCCTGCCTGAGTCCATTAGATGGAGTGGATGTTTTCTCTTTTCCGAGTATAGGTACCTGTTCCCTTTACTCCCTTCTTTAGCTGCCCCTTCCGCTCTATAAAGATACATTCCCACGTGGAGGGCATGCTCAGCTCCTGCAGCGGAGAGGTACCCAGGTACAGTAAGAAGCATCACAAAGAGCATAACTGATGAAATGGAGCTTAACATGGCCGCTGTTGCCATGCTTCTCATAACCTTGCCTGTGCTGTCAACTTCCCACTGCTCCTCTATTTCCATGTCTCCTCACCTGCAGGTCTCAACATCAATGTCACACTCGTTTTGCTTTCTCTCTCTCTGCTTCTCTGATTAAGTGCAAAAACCTGAAGATTTTTTTTTAAGGATAAAACATAGAGCCACCTCCAGAGCCTGAAGAAGCAGCTTTGCAGCAAGGTGTGGGATTTGTGAGCCATCTCCTGCATTCACCACCACAGTTAGACTATATCACACGTATTACCAATGAGATAGGGCAAGCAATTCCAGCAAAAGATGCTCAATTTAACCAATCCCTATTCTCACTTTCAGATCAAAAACGACAGGGCTTTCTATCAGCATTTTAAAGGCATGCTGTCCTACACATTCTTCAAGAGGATCACTGATCTATTCCTGGAGGATATCTCAGCAGATTCAACCAGTGAGCCGGGAGAGCAAGTACAATGCACAAAAGTTGCCCTTACAATGGAAGTTGCCACCAGACTTACCACTGTGGACAACCATCCTATGAACGTGGTCTTGGGCTTTGGATCAATGTACCTCCGAGAACACTTCAAGCCGTGGATTCAGGACCAGGGTGGCTGGGTATGCGTACTGCCTCCCTCGACTTGTGCATAGCCTAAAGGAACCTTGACGTAGCAGTCTTTCACTGAACTACCAAACCAAACCGCATAGTCTTTAACACAGCGTGTGCTCCAGCTGTGGAATTACAAGACATTTTCTATGCTGCAGGTTTTTTATTCACATAGGTCCAAAAATCAGTAGGAGACATTTGTGGAGGGTTGTTAAGTATAAAACACCATTCTTGGCACGCAGTCTCTCCATCATGAAAGCTGAAGGCTTGGGGAAACAGCAGGAAAATTCACGCTTGCCCTAATCCTGTACTTCTCCCTAGAAGTGTGGTCTTGGCAGGTTTTGGGGACAGCATCGTAGTTCAGCAGTTCATACCGTCTGCCCTGGTGGTGTGCTATGCTTCCACCTTCCCTGCACACAAAGGCATCTGCTTCTGTTCATACCCCTCTTTCAAAGTCAGTTGTGCAAGGTGCTCTTTTGCCAGCAGTGGGGCTGCAAAAATGACCCTTCATAGCTCGTTTACCTGGATTTGCTGGGAGGCATTTGTACTGGAGATCCTAGTCCTTTTGTGCTGCATGAAGTGAAGGGAAACATTCAGCAGCTGTGCAGCCTGTGACCACTGGAATAGCATGCGAGGTCGGGAAATCCTACTGGCCTCAGCAGAGTCACAATTAGGATAAGGGTACTCATTGCTTTAAGAATTGTAAGTTTTCTTTCTGTTTTACAGGAGAAGGCCTTGAATTCACTGGATCAGGAAGAAGTAGAGTAATTCTGACTGAATTAATTCTTCAGGGAGCAGGAGCCTTCAATTAAGGAACAAGGCAGGACCTTACCACAATCCAATGCCCAAATGATTAGAGGCTATGTATTTTTAGTTTTTCCATGGAAGGTTGGAGTGTTGCTTGGCTAACTCTCCGACGGGTACAATTGCACTTTCTTAGAGTTGGTATTGATGTAAAAATGTTCTTCAGTGGACATGAAGGCACTTTCAACTTCCTTGGAGCACTCAGCCCCGTGGAGAGTGATTTTAGGTACCTTTCTGAGTAAAGATGCTTGCCACTACTTCTGTGAATCGATGTTAAAGTGCAAACTGGAGGAAAATATCAAAGTGTGCAATCAAGAACCACCAGACTGTGATCAACCAAGTGAGACAAGTGCTGCCATCTTTGTGTGGGTCACAGTGGTACCACTCTGTTACCAATTCCACAGTCCCTTGTTAGAAGACATACCTACACACTGCTATCAGTTTCCTGTCTTCCCACCACTCCTTCTCTGATTAGGTTGTCTAAAGTCTTGATCCCATTCCATACTTCTGAAAGGGACCGGCTAAGGTGAATGATGGCTTTTTACTCCAGTGTATTCCCCACTCCCCAAGAAAATAGACTCAATCTACCTGCAGATGCTTTGAATTTGAACTCTTCTGTTTCAAACCCCTGCAAAGCATAGCACAATAGATGTTGAATTTTACAGCATTATTTTGTCCATTAATGTGGAAGATTATTATCATTATGAGAGTTTGCAGTCCAAGAAATACACAACATCATGCTGTGTCAGTTTTCCTCCTTGTTAGAAAAGAACTTGATGCTATGTATAAACTCAGGGATTTCTTCATAAACTGGACCATTGAAAACAAACGATTCGATTAGAGCTTCTTGAATCTGCACGTGTGGCAGCGGAAGGAGTAACAGTGCATCATTTAGAGTAGAGGTGATGCCAGTGAAACTGCTCATGATTATAAGGCTTGGTTTGTGGCCCATTTAGTTGATGACTTTTGGATTTCTCTTCTTCGCACATCCCCAGGGGAGAAAGAGGGAACTTGGGACATCTGCTGAAGCTGTAAAATCATGGCATCGCTTCTGTGACTTTCCCATACAAGCAGGTGATGTTTCCTGAACAGGCTCTCTGTGTCTCAGTAAGATACCCTTCCATCACGGGTGCTTATTCTCCGTGTACAAGTATGATAACTACAAAGATGGCATGAAGAAGTTATTAACAAATCATGAATTTGAATAAAACTGCTAAGAAACATTTTAACCGGATGACTAAAATATGCAATGCTATCAAAGATCAAGTATTTTTCTAAGAAACCTTAAACTTTCAACTTTTGCATAGCAGACTCTGCCTCTGTTTGGACACGTATGTGTGAAACTAAAGACAGAAAAGGTGGAAGCAAGTTACCTTTCTTACCCTTTTTCAAAGGAGTTGGGAAATACCTGATATACCTCCAGACCGTAAATCTAAGATTCCTTATTTTTAAGAACATCCGCTCTTTCTGATCACATCAAATGTCCCCAAAGGTGTGGTGATTTGTGAGGGAGAGGCAAGAAGAACTTCCTCAGAAGTTCAAAATGATGTTGTTCTCCTTCTTTCTCCAACATCATTTTCCCTATGGAAAAAAACCTGTGAGGCGTCGTACCCTCCCGCACATTGGAGGCTGCTGCTTTGTTATAAACTTGATGGGTCTCCAAAGCAGGCTTGTTAGCGAGATTTTGGCTCTGAAAAACTGTATCTGATTCCACTTCAATTACACTAAGGCCAGACTCAGCCTGCTAGCATACACCGGTTTGCCATTGGTAGCTTATGAAAGCCACTTTTTCATTTTTTTCTGCTTGAATACCAGCCTGCTATTTAGGGAGGTGCAAACTCCATCTCTGTGAGGGTGGTTTTCCAGCTGAAGGTTTAGCAGCAACCTACACTTGTCCCTCATCCCCAGTTCGGTACCTCAGGGCCAGTTTCAGGCCAAGAGGGGAACCAACAGCAAACCAGACCGTCTTGAAGGGGAATGTGAAAACTAGCCATCTAAGAAAAGATACTCAGATGGTTTTTATTTTTCTCTGGGTTGTTAAGAGGGATTTTTTTTTTTCAGTAACAGTAGGGGCCAACATACAAAATCAGCCAAGTGAGCTGTTTCTTATTTAGTCATTCTTACATTTGCCATCACATCAGTAAGATTTTAAGAGCAATCTACTCCTTTTATGGCAGGGGTCTGTGGTAACCTCCTTGCTGGAATGATGGCTTTGGTTTGTTCGAAGAGCAGCCAGCAACTGGGCTGTTGCCCCTGCTGCCGCCTGGCACGAATTAACAGAGATCTACTACTGGCTCGACCAGTCTTCATCTCGCTGTCTTTTTTTAATCCATGATGACCAAACTAGCAGCAAACACATCTGGGTTGGGTGTGTATGGAAGTGAAAGGGATGTTGTGAGGGAGGGTGACTGGCCATGCCTTCATTTTACATTAATCCCTCCCAAGACATCTTTGCCGGCGTTTAGCTGTAGGACCCTCCAGTGCCCATTTGGAATGTTACTGTGAAAGACAGAGAAGTTTACTGTTAAAATAAGAAGTGTCATTTGGGATTTTTCTTACTGTATATCTACCCACCTCAGCATCACGCTATTTGTTACATCAGCAAGTTTAATTTTAAAATGAACTGATTTCACTGTGTGTTAAGGTTGCAACAACACAGTTTAGCCCTGTGCAGGTGATGCTGGGATCTATTTTTAAAGGATGCTAGAAGCATCCTGCAGCTGCCTTCTGCGCTGTGTTAAAGGGAGCTGGTCCACTGGGACAGCCCGTGTTGGCAGTCGGGAGCTGCAGTCCCAGCCCAACGTCACCCTCGGAGAGCCGGGGCTCCAGCAGTGAGAGGAACCTGCCCCGGCTGCTGTTCCCTGGAGCGCCTGAAAGCATCAGGTAGGAAGATCCCACTCTCCATGTGCACATGTGTTGCACAAAGGAGCTCTGCCCTGGCTTGTGGCCGCGGTGCCCCTTGCTCCAGTGAGTAAGCAGGAGGCAGAAATAGTAGAAACCGGTCTGGAGCCTTTGCCCAAAACCAAACATTTGTCTGGAAGCACCCTTGCTTCCGCTCTCGGAGGGCTAGAGTTCTTTCAGTTCTCAGGAAATGCTGGCAAATCCAGTGTTCCTGTAAAACAGGCTGAAGAGGCACATGGAGGTATCCTTGGGTCTTCTCACTGCATCACGTGGCCTCTGTCTTTTCAAATGGATGCTGCTTTCTCTCCCTGCCGCAGGTGAGGAGCATGCTGCCGATACACATGTGAGTAGACAGACGCGCGGCAGGTGGGCAGAGTGAATCGCAGCGAAGCAGCCAGGGGAGCAGCTCAATAGACACCGTTGTCTGAAAAGTGGGTTTACTGCCTAAGACTTGTCTGCTGTAGAGGCTCACAATCTGGAACCGGTTCAGGGTTAAGAGTTCACGGCTGGGGCGCTGTAGGGTGAGTACCAAGCAGAAAACACGGATTGCCTTGCTTCTTTGTTATCTGCAGCTGTGATGCTCTTGCCGGGGATGGTGTAAACCCCGGGAGCAAGGTGGAAATATGTCACGTGATACCTTGCACAGCAGGTTGTGCAGTGGGGTTAGGAGGTGTCCTGGGATTGGAGCTACTGTGATCCATCCTAGTCAACCCCCAGAGGTTTCTCCTGTGTCCCACGACTTGCTTCACTGCCTATCTGCTGCAGCCGAAGCAGAAAGCTTTTGGCTGTGAAAATGCAGACGATGCAATTTCTTGCTTGGAGTGGCAGAAGCAATGGGTTGCAAACAGATTTCTTGCTGGAGTGAGCATCTTTACTGACTGATATGATCTCTGTGCTGACTTTCATGATAGTCTTCCCCTTGTCTTTCTACCCCAGGGTCACTTTGGGCAGATCCATGCCAAACATAGCTCTTGGCGAAGGGGAAGCTCAGATGCTCCCAAGCCAAAGCTAGCATGCTAAAAGGGAAAGCAACTGAGCTGATCACTGGGTGCTGCAGGGAACTGGGACTTAAGTTTTGAGAAGTTAAACACCCACAGTGGAACTTTCTGTCTGTCACTGCCGTGGTTCTGCTTTAAATATTCATTATGCAATGGAAAATTTGGGTTATGCTTTTGTTATGTACCCTAGAGATCTGCACCTGGATTTTCTTGTGTGCCAAGGGCTGTTCTAACACCTACCGATGTGGATAATACCACCACTTGGATAATACCACCAGTGTTATCCTCTCTGCTCCCCCCTCAGCCTGAAATGATAACATCCAGGGAAGCATCTGCTAGATGAGTCCTGTTTGCTAAACAGGCAAGAGGACAGCCTGTGCCACGAAACTCCTCACCGCTCGGACTGATGGCTCTGCTCGTGTCTGGTGGCAGAAACACATGCAAGTATAGGGATGGTTTTGCTAAGGAAGTCTTTGGTAATGCCAGTGGTGAGTCAAGGCTCTAGAACCAGGCAGAGGCAGGGGTACGAACCATACTGGGATACAGGAAAACTACACACACGGTCTGTATTTAAAGCAGCTGAGCGTGCCTGGCTTCAGCGAGCTTGGTTTTCTTCTTTCATTTGTGTGTCTTTGCGTCTTGGGAAAGGTGCCTTGAGAAGTGTGGCCAGCAGGTCGAGGGAGGTGATTCTGCCCCTCTACTCTGCTCTGGTGAGACCCCACCTGGAGTGCTGCGTCCAGCTGTGGAGCCCTCAACATCAGAAGGATATCGACCACTTGGAGCGAGTCCAGAGGAGGCCACGAAGATGATCAGAGGGCTGGAGCACCTCGCCTATGACGAAAGGCTGCGAGAATTGGGCTTGTTCAGCCTGGAGAAGAGGAGGCTCCAAGGAGACCTCATTGCAGCTTTCCAGTATCTGAAGGGGCTACAAGGGGGCTGGGAGAGGACTTTTTACAAGAGCCTGTAGCGATAGGACAAGGGGTAATGGGTATAAATTGAAATCAGGGAGGTTTAGATTAGATGTCAGGAAGAAATTCTTCACAGAGAGGGTGGTGAGGCACTGGAACAGGTTGCCCAGAGAAGCTGTGGATGCCCCATCCCTGGAAGTGTCCAAGGCCAGGCTGGATGAGGCTTGGAGCAACCTGGTCTAGTGGAAGGTGTCCCTGCCCATGGCAGGGGGGTTGGAACTGGATGATCTTTAAGGTCCCTTCCAACCCTAACCATTCTATGATTCTATGATTCCTGTGAGTACCTGGGTTACAACTATTTTCTGTGGGGCAGGGGATACGGGAATTGCCTCAGGCACTATCATCACGTGAAAGATCAGAGAAAAGGTGAGGGTGACCTCGTGACGGACCTTCTCTGGCGAAGCTGTGGAAGGCTGTTAATGGCAGCCAGGTTTTGTGCTTCACCTTGCCAACCCTGACATCAAAAATCCCTGAGTGAGCTCCTCACCCTCTCCCAGAAAAGCCCTGAATGATGAACCCCCTCAGGGGGTGTTCTGGGGTTTTCAAAATGGTTGTGGAGGCTGGGTGTCATATTTGCCTCCTGTATGTTATCCTTTCAGGTAAATGCAGATTACTAGTTTACTTTCTCTCCAGAAGCAGAAGAACGAAGGCTTTTACTGGAAAGCTGAGCTCTCCGATCCCACCTTTTCCAGGAGCTGGAGACTAAGCAAAATGCTGAATATTACGGGAGAGCCACAGCACGTAGACTTGAAAATAGCAGCGTCTAAACTTAGAGACGAGGTGTCCATAGCAGGGATGTATTCCATCGTGCTGATCCGTGACTTCTCCACAGAAATAATTACAACAAAAACATGCTGCACAAACAGGTTGTATGGACAGATGATTTCTGTGGGTTTTTTTCCCAAGCCAGTGCTCCCCCAAGGAAATCTCAGCTCTTTCTGCAGGACTGGGGAGCATTCACCACCACCCCTACATAGCCTCTTCCACTTCTTCCTCTGCTGTGGCCCTTCAGCCACTCACTGACTCCTGGTTTGCATCCGTCTGTAGTAAGGCCTCTACTTGTATCCCAGTTTGGGGTACTAGGGTGATTATTACCAAAATATGGGACACATGTTCCACTTTCACCGTGGCCAGTCCAGGGTAGCTACTGCTGCATCCTCCCGGCTCACGCAGAAACCTCTGAAGGTTACTGACCACGGGAAGCCCTGCGCAGACTCAAGCGAAGGGGACCTAAGCGCCCACGGAAAAGTCCCAGATTTAGCCCTAAAAGGACATAGGTTAAAAAAACCCCAACAAAACCTTGAAAGTTTAAACACCTGACGCCATCCTGGACATCTGACAGACCACAGAATATCTATTAGATCCTGGGTCCTCCCTGAAAACAGATTTCTGCCTATCCAGAGGGCAGAGCGCACGAGCCGGAGGAGGTCACGCAGGGGGTGGTGCAGCTCCGAAATGCACTTGCCCATGGACATTTGCCTGGCCCAAATCTGCTCCCGTTCACGGCAGCTGTGCTCAGCGGTACCACTCCGCTGTGTCCCTGCAGGTGAAGAGCAGATGTGGGGGTGGGACAACCCTCCTGAAGCGAAGAGGAACCTCCTGCCAATTCAGGGAAATGTGCCCTTCCAACAAGTAGCAGCCAAGCAAGCGATGCCGGCGAGCCGGGGACTGGCACGTGCTCTGCTGAGCCTTAGCGCAAAGCGATGTGTAAAGTATGAGCAAGGAGTAGGGCAGAGTTCAGCACTGAGGTCAGGCCTCTGCTTTTAATTAAGGCAAGTCAGAGTCAGGAAAGACAATATCCCATTATTGAGTGGGTAGTGCCTGTCATGGCAGATGCAGTGTCTGCGTTCAATTAAAGGAGGCAAATGAGCCTTTAGTGCAGAAGAAAAAACAAAATGAGAGCCAGTTTGATGGACCAAAATTAAATGTGAGACAGGAAGGATTTATCATCCCCACAGAAACATTTGGAATACACACTGGAAAGAAACTTCAAGAAATCCATGGAAATGCTTTGAAGGGGAGTGACTCACAGTCACTTTGAAGGCTAAGTTTTCTTTTTGCATTCTGTTTTTGAAAAAGGTTTTAAGATTCATAAACTGCATTTTACTCTAAGTGAGAGGGCCTGGGATAACTTTCTTCATCCCACTCCTTGAAATCCTAATGAGCAAAATACTTATCCTCTTTTCTAACCACTGGGCCCTCCAAGGGTGATGCTCAGCATCCCATCCTGGGCACTGTTTTCTAACCCCAGCAGTGTGAAAAGCAAGGGGGAGGTACATGTTGACCGTGCCCTCTCCTGTCCTGCTTGGACAGACCATACGACAGAGCAGAGGAAAATATGCAGATACTACCTGGATGTGTACACCAGGGTCTTTCATATGGGAGAGAGAAGCTGGGAAACATGCAAAGCACTGTAATTACCGGTATTAATCATAGAGTCACAGAATGGTTTGGGTTGGAAGGGACCTTAAAGCCCATCTCGTTCCAACCCCCCTGCCATGGGCAGGGACACCTTCCACTAGACCAGGTTGCTCCAAGCCTCATCCAGCCTGGCCTTGGACACTTCCAGGGATGGGGCATCCACAGCTTCTCTGGGCAACCTGTTCATTGTTAAATAGCCTGCTTGCCCATAACTATTGTTTTTAAAGAGATAGGGTTGGAAAGTGCCATATTATTTTACCTACAGACAGTGACTCACAAAAGGCAAGCAGAAAACCACTATTGGAACAAATTTGCTGCTAATACTAAGTACATGAGTTCAAAGCTCATTCATGAGGATTTGGTACAGACATTATCCAGCATCTCGGCTCACAAGTTAGCTAATTACCTTCTGGCCTCCAGGTCCATCTTTGTAGCAGCCCAAGGAGGCATGAAATTTGGCTCTGTCACAGCTCTTGCAACGTTGAGAATTTTGCTGTAGTTGTTCCCAAGAAGGATAAGCTGGCAGCTTCCTTGTGCACATACCAAAATAAAAACATACAAAACACCAGAAATCCTGTATTTGTGTTTTTTCCAGAAAAAATTGCAATGAAAACAAGTGGAGGCAGCTGTAATTAGAAATAGGGCATTGAGCTCTTCAAGGTATATTAAAATAAATGTTATATGTATATATAAAATGTATCAAAACCCCACAGAGATGTAAAAGATGCATCAGATCGATGAACCTATTCTGTTTGGGCGGAACCGATGTAGAAATCATTAAATATAAACCCAACGTGACGGCTGCAATGCAGCAGTGACAGATGGAGGGAGAGGAGCAGATTCTTACTCTCGGTGCCACATGTGAAATTCAATTCCTTCTAAGGAAGCAAAGTAGCAAAGTACCTTTGGGCAGAAAGGAGTGCTCTTCATGTTTAAACCAATCCATGCTTGCAGTGCTTTTTTGTTTCCCCCCAAACTCTCCCTGTCACAAAATAACACAGGAATAGAAGTGGCCAGGGGTCATTTCAAATACAAAATGCTCTCATGCCTCTGTGCAGTAAAGAGCAGCATCTTGCCAAAAAAACCAACAAACATACACACAAACAACCCACCCAGAAACCCAACCCAAGCCCTTCTCTCTGAACAATCTTTTTTGGCATGCTAGAGTCAGGACACCAAATCCTCCACGTACCTGCTTGCAGCACCAGCAGCTAATCGTGCAACGACGTCAAGACAAACGCCAGGTAAATTGGAAACAAATGTTGGAAAAATCCTGCAGTAAATGATGAATCTGAATTGCCGAACTCTCTTAGCTCTGCAGGTGCTTTGCCTGTTGTCTTCTACAGTTATGGAAAGGCAGAAGTTTTACCACCAACATAAAGTTAACTCATGGAAACGAACAACTGGGACATGAGGATGACGCCTCTTGTCTGCCTTCTTGGTCCTTTCGTTCTGGAGCCCTCTAAAGCTCAGGGTGATTCACATCAAACGAGAAGACAAGAAATAATCATGTGGTAGGAGCCAAGTATCCTAAAGCAGCAAGAACCTCAGCTCTCCCTTCCCCACCCATTCCCATGCCCCCTGAGCTCACCGACTGACCTGTGCTTTCTACAAAGACCTAGAAAAACCAAGAGCAACTCCCCCTTACCTTGTACCAGTCACCAAGTAACTTTCTCTCAGATTCTGGCTATACAACAAGCCCATACTTGTAACTTTTAACTTCTGAGCATTTTTTATCTCTCTGTGAGAGACAGAGGGATGCCGATGGAGCAGACAATTGGTATCCCCCTCCTTTTTCAAAGTTTGAAGGAATATGTCTTTCCTACTCAATGATTAAAGTTTAATTGATGTCAGCAATTTTTCCCCAGCTGTTCAGGAAACCCCAGGATGCAGGGATGTGGGAGTGCCAGCAGAGAAGCAGTGCTTTCCGCTCCATCAGGAAACCGCTGAGTGGCCCCTCGCATGTGTGCTCCTCTTCCCACAACTCCTCACCACCACCCCAGCTCTTCTCCCTGGGAGAAAGCGTTTGCTGCGCTTCCCCATCACCACTGCATCAAACTCTGCACCCGTCTCCCCCTTGACCACCCCCTTCCCACTCTGCTCCTCACACATGCAAAGGCCAGAGCCCACCTGCCCCGAGGGGGTACAGACGGACCTCGGTCCTCACCCACCACATGAGGTTGACCGGGTTGGCGAGGAGCTTCTCGGTCCCAGCTGCCATCAGCCCCTGCGCTGGATGCATTGCCTTTTACACAGCCCAAACGAAGGGGGGCGAGCCGGGCGTCTGGGGGTTTTGGAGAGGTGGATGCAACGCAGACGGCACGGAGAGGATGTATGGGCATCGCACTGGAAGGATGGGAGAGAGAAATACGTTTGTTACAAAACCCAGCCTTCGTTATTAGTGCTGCTGGTGGAACAACTTTTCATTAGAAGCATCTGAGAGTGTTTTTCTTCTATCAAGTAATTAATCTCTAACAGCTGGGCCTCAGAGCAACAGCCCATGTTAAGCCATCCGCAGAGCAATGCTGCAGCCACAGGGTTTCTCAAAGCACTCACAGGATGGAAAGAAGAAAGTGGCATCGAGGGAGGAATCACTCTGTCTCCAGCAAGCAGAGCATGCCTGAAAAACATAAAGTTCAGAAAAATACACCAAGGGATTCTTTTTTTCACAGCATCTATTGCATCATGAGCCATTTTAATCAAAAATTCGTTTACGCGCTCTCTTCCTGTCCACAGTAGGAGATCGTTTTCTGATCTTTTCTTCCTTGGCTTTTCCGCCCAGGGCATGTTTGCATAATCTGGATCTTTATCTGCAGGACTCACCTGCCACTCGCTTCCCACCTGGAGTCAAATTGGCACGTCAGCTACACCACACTCGTTTCCACAGCAGCCAAATGCCATTTCACAGCGAGGACAACGGCGGCCTCCGTTAAGGAACGAGCCACAAAAGCACGTTAAACGCCCCTGGAGTTCTGGTTTTCATTAGACACTCCCCGTAACGAGAGCCAGGGGAGGTGCAAGACAGGGAAGAGGCCATACACAGGCATAGCTCGCAGGAGATTTTTGTAACGCTTTCCACGAACATCAAGGGGTGCGGTGGAGGGTGAAGGGCTCGTGGTATACAGGGGCATCTCAGCTGATCCCCGATGGATCTCCCCTACCACGACCTCCTCCAGCTCACCTGCTGCACTCTGGCCAGCCCCAAACGCTGGCAATGACAACTGCTGCCAGCACAACAGTGCCTTGCTGCTGAAAAGTGCAGTCAGGGCAGTGCACAGGTGGCATTACACCCACCAAGAA
Organism: Eurypyga helias; assembly: GCF_000690775.1. Taxonomy (NCBI): domain Eukaryota; kingdom Metazoa; phylum Chordata; class Aves; order Eurypygiformes; family Eurypygidae; genus Eurypyga; species Eurypyga helias. The sequence goes on from NW_010267498.1 coordinate 18,900, forward strand.
GCCCTTACGGTCTCACGAAGTAGCTCAGAGCCGCCATGTTTTCCATCCTGTCATGCCGCCATGCTGATGTCTGTACCACTGCTCCGCTCTGCGGGACAGAAGCGTCACAGCTGGGTCTGTGGGAGACAAATCAAGGGAGGCCTGAGCAGCTAACAGCTCATCTCACCATGTCATGGTCACAGGCTCCCTCAGCCATGCCTTTCCCTGCTCCCTGGCCTGCAGGTACCTTTGCCAGGTGCGGGAGGGGTAGCGGTGGCATGGCGGTTTCTCCGGCTTTCCCGCCTTGTTTCAAGGGTGTCTCCTCCTCCTGCTTTAGAGACCAAACAGAGGCAGGGAGCAACTGAGCACGCCTCCAAGGCCACAGGGTCAGCAAGCAGCTCACAGACACAGGGTCTCGCAAAGCCTTATCCCGTGCTGAACATGGTCAGCCCTGGCATCTTCCTCCCCCACCCTCTACCACACAGACGGAGACTCTCCTTTCCTCTCCTTATTCCCACCGTTTTTTTCCCCAGTGTCCAGAGTACGAGGCACTCCATTCTCTCTCATCCTCCATGCTCAGACCAATTCTCAGCCTTGGTCCTCGTCCCAATACATCTCATAGCTGCCACGTCACCCAGCAGAAAACCCAGCTGCAGACAGCGAGAAGACATCCTCATCTGCAGTAACTTACTGAGGTGACCCTTACCCGGCCCCAGCTCCTCCATACGTTGCTGTTTGCTATGCTGTATATCCCTGCCCGTGGCAGGGGGGTGGGACTAGATGATCCTTAAGGTCCCTTCCCACCCAAACCGTTCTGTGATTCTGGTTTCCTGCAAGTGACGTTAGGCAGAGAGCAGCTGTGTAAAACACTTGGCGCCCACCCTGCACAAAGTGCAGGTGGATTTCACAGGTTGTGGTAGAGGGCTGAAGTTCTTCCAGAAGATTTCTCAACTGGTTTCTTTTTGCCTTAAAAGGGAACCAACCTGGGAAAAAGTTGGGAGGCGATCAGCTGTAGGTGTGAATGCAAGGGAATGCCCTCGGCTACCTCAGTGTATCCCTTGTCCCTCTGCCCCAGCCCTGTACCAAGACGTGAAGGGGGAGGAGGGGTGTTTATGTGTCCTGTTCGCCCACATTCATTCTCTCTATGCTACAATAGTGAGGGTGTAGGTGGGATGGTATAGGACAAACCTCTCAAAATTGTCTCCTCTGCTCCCTCCTTAACTGATCTTGTCTGGCCCCACAGGAGTCAGGCCCCCTAATGATCATTGCAGTCCTAGCACAGATAGGGTGCAGGAAACACAGGACTCCCTGCTTTCCCACCAGACTCCTCTTTTTTCACCCTGAACTGCCCAGCTCGTTCCTTTTCTCCACCCTTGCCAGCCTCTGCGGTCATGCCCACGCCAACCAGACGTGTTGTTCTACAGCAATGCTGAGGAGGGATCACTGTGCTCCCGAGCAACTTTGGAGGGCCACCTGTATTATCCTTTCTTCTTATTGCCACGCATTTCCAGGTCCCTTCCTACCATAGGCCCTGTGTCCTCATTAATCTTTTCTTATGCTCTACTTTCCTCATTCCCCTCCACGCACATCGTCTGAGAGGAACAAGGAGCCTGGAGCACAGACACTACATCCTCATCACACCTCTCCTCTCTCACCATCTGCATCAGCCCTCTCCACCCATCTCTGATGTGCCACATGGTCCTGCTACTCCTTCCCTGCACGGGGAACCGGCTCAGGAAACTGGGACCAGCTCCTACGGCACCTGAGCGGCAGGTGAAGACTTCTGGGCTTTCCTCCCAGGACAACCGGGATGTTTCTCCACAGGCTCCCGGCACCCCAGTAGCCATCGGAGCTGCCTGTGGCCCTTTATTCAGCAAACCACCGGCAGGGATCGTCGTCGTTTGAAACGCGTTGCTCGGGGCACTCGGTGATGGGTCACTCGCTCCCCAGCCACGTGTTCTGCGGGTTAAGGTGGTCACTGGTTTTGTGGCAAGCACACAGGGATAAGAATTTTGGCAACACTGACAAATTGAAAGCACTCACCACGTGAAATCCTTCCATCTCACAGACCTCAACGATATTCTTTGCACATCCTCAGAGAAGCAAAATTCGTCGTTTCTGCAGAGCATTCCCCTTAAACTCGTGAAATGGTATCTTGCTGGGAAAGCAAAGCTGTGGCAAGGTCACTGCTGTGCCACACCAAACCAGGTAACAAAAGCACCAAACCTTTCCTACTGAGCAGTTTCTTTACGCAACAGAAGATGCAAGCAGGAAAGGGCCGGCAGCTCCCAGTCCTTCCTATAAACAGAGAGACTGTATTTAGCTGCCATTGCAGACTTTGTGGTGAACAAGGGCAAGGTAAAGCTGACCTAGACACGCAGTTTCTACAGGAGAAATGAGTATTTTTGTTCTTATTGCTTTACTTTTAAAAAAGTCACCAAGTCCAGCCACACGCATCTTACGTTCCCAACCTGATGCACCAGGGAGAGGGATGCAGTAACAGCTGCCGCACACGGCAGGTTTTGATACGAGGCATCCTGACCTAGGAAGTTGTCATGTCAGTATGTGCATAGCCTAAGTTAGCCTTAATTAGCTGATAACAGGACACTTGTTTGAAGTCCCTATTCTCTGGGCCTCCACCATGTGGGACCGATTGTTTACAGGATGAATTATTTGACAGCCTGGCAAGACAACTATTCCACTGGCCACCTTGGCAACAAAACTTACTTTCAGAGTGTCCTGAAGTCAACTTGCTTTCATTATAATACTAAAAATCATGCCCATAGGCCAAGACAACCCTAGGCCAGGTGAAGACCCTTCCCCTGAGCATGCATACTGACTGTACTAGATTGTGTAATCATATGTAAATTAATAAGCCATCAAGAATAGAGAGGAGGCACTAATATGGCAATGGTGTAAAAAATGCGTATAAAAGACATCGCAATGATGATTTCTAATGTACTTGATTTGTGGAAAATCCACCCAGCACCCAGGCCTGAATAAACACAGTATCTCTCCTGAGTGTGAGAGTTGGCCCGTTGCACCCCAGGCAACAAATCCGCTTTTCGGACAACAGTGCTATTACAAGGTACAACTTCCCATTGTCCGGTACCTGCTTTTCAGCAGGCAGTTCTGCCACCCATGCCTCCACTCCCATGCACAGCGTTCTCATCCAGCTACAGAACCTCCTCAGTGAAAACAGGTTAAACACGTCCAGCAGTTCCCCTCCAGGAACAAGCACGTGATTTCGTGTTCTCACCTTCCTAGAGAAGTGCTGCCAACACTGGCACGTCAAAAAGAAAACCCCAACAAAGCCACACACCACCCCAAAAGTATCGTTTTCATGCTCTTAACAAAGGGTTCTACCCACTACCAAAACAAAGATGCAGCGTGTTATCCCTGCTCCAGTGTGAAACTCCAGTTGGAGCGAGTCCAGAGGAGGCCACGAAGATGCTCCAAGGGCTGCAGCCCCTCTGCTATGGGGACAGGCTGGGAGAGTTGGGCTTGTTCAGCCTGGAGAAGAGAAGGCTCCGGGGAGACCTTATAGCCCCTTCCAGTGCCTGAAGGGGCTACAAGGAAGCTGGGGGGGACTTTTTACAGGGGCCTGTAGTGACAGGACAAGGGGTAACGGCTTTAAATTGAAAGTGGGGAGGTTTAGATTGGATATCAGGAAGAAGTTCTTCCCGGAGAGGGTGGGGAGGCACTGGGACAGGTTGCCCAGAGAAGCTGTGGATGCCCCATCCCTGGAAGTGTCCAAGGCCAGGCTGGATGAGGCTTGGAGCAACCTGGTCTAGTGGAAGGTGCCCCTGCCCATGTCAGGGGGGTGGGAACTGGATGATCTTTAAGGTCCCTTCCAACCCAAACCATTCTGTGATTCTAGGAATGGCAGGATTCCAGCGCTCGCAGTCACCTCTACTCATGCACATCCTCAAGGAAAGACAGAATAACTCAAAGGAAATAAATTCTTCTCAGACTTCCAAGTGGCCTTTTCTCAGACAGGCAGGGAGTATTTTTGTAAAGGAAGGAAAAGACTCCAGTGACACTTACTGTGCCTGCCACCCCTTGGTGCCCGGTAAAAACGGTTTAAGCAGCTCTGGAGGCCTTGTTAACGGGCACAGAGAAGACACACGGTGGAGCTGCAGCTGAAACACAACTCACTTCTGTTTCCCGAGCTAAACAATACTCTTCAAGGGGGTACCTCTCATACTCTTTTTTCCAAGCTCTAACTCCAGTGGCTAATCCTGCTCTTTGTGGTGTCAGTCCATATGGCCTCTCTGGTAGAAACTGTGGAGAACTGCATTTGAGATATGGCTGTTAAGCCTCAGGGAGTATCTAGAAAAGACCATGATCCAGGGAATCCAAAACCAACATGAATGCTTACAACACACAAACCTGTTAGAAAAGGTGGCCACCGTCGTTTACAAAAAAGAGCTGGTGAGTCTTCTGTAGCCCAGCAGCCATTCACAAAAGGCATTTTTAGAGAAAAACCGAAGCATCCAGCAGCTCCAGACTAATTTCACAAGGCAGAACGAATGCAGCACCTTGAAATAAAATAGGCACGGCACACAAGCAGCATTTATTTTTACATCTTGAGAGACTGATAAATCCAGGCCTTGTTTTACTGATGTGGGCAGTGGTACGTGGCTTGTCCATGCCTCCATCTGTTAAAGCTGGAGCTGTGAAAATCTTAGTGTAGCCAGATCCACGCTAATACAAGGCCATATTTTTTTTCCACAACCGGTAGGTGAAAGTGGAGTGCAATTCCTGTGCTGAGCTTACAAATTGAGAACTGCTTCCCATCCGATGACTTGTTACAGCAACAGGATCGGGGTGGGGGGGTGGGGGTGTTTCTCTTACATTTGGAGGTTAAACACTTCTCTCTTTGCAAACACTTTGATCTAGATTTAAATATCAGTAGTATCCAAAATAATCACCAGGTATCTCTAGTTTGATAAGGATTTATCTGGTAAAATTGTCTGGTTTGTATTATCCTGTAAATTAACCAAAGTGATCAACGATGGAGACTTGTAGCTTTAAAATGTACCCAGCTGCACTGGGAATCACTGAAAACAACAGAACTGTTTCAAGTGAACGTGTGTTTCAGGCAAAAGCTTTAGGGTTTGCAGAGTCTGCCGAGAGCATCAGCAAACGGAGCACCTTCTGGATTTTATGGAGAGCAAAGACGCACGTGGACTTTCACCTTTAATTACCTTTCCCCCAGATGCTGAAGTAAAACAAAGAGTACCCCTCCTTTTTCACTCTAACTTTTATTATAAAAATCAACATTTCATTTGTTACAACTCAGTTTAATAATTGGAAAGGATTTTTGTACAAGGTTTATATACACCTTACAAGTAAAGCACTTTATTTTACAAAAAAACCCCAAGTTAGTGAATGAGTGAATAGGGCTGACCAAATGTTGGTCATTATAATATAAATACATCCTTGCAAAGCACCGTCGTACCGAAGTTGATGAACAACAGACACCAGCTGGCTTGAAGACAATGACAAACAGTGATTAAAGCAGACAAAAAAGAACAATCAACACAAAACAAACAAAAACAAACACCACCCCACCCCCCAAAAAACCCCAAGATTAAAAATCTGAAAGCAGCACCAGATCCTTCACTTGCAACAAGGCTAGTTCAGCTTAAGCCTGGTGGTATCCTCTTTACCAAGAGACACTTCCATTCTCCCTTGCTGACTCTTAGCTGCCTGGCTCAGGGCTGTGGCCATTTTAATCAGGACTTCAAAGCCGCTCCTTGCTCATTTGAAAGAGGGGAACAAGCCTGCACTCCAGCAGTGTCCTTCTAACCATCACGCTGTGTGCTACTGAACCAACCCCTGGCCCGAACCCAGCGTGGGACAGTTTACCTACCTTGCCCTGCCCAGTTTTGGAGTGGATCACCCCGTCCCTATTAAATGCTACACTGGCATCACCCACTGAGCTGCCTTTTTTAAAGATGGAAATTGTCCATTTTGAATTACTGCGGTATTTTACTTTACTACTTGTAGAAAACTCGAGTGTTCTGTACGCATTCGCCAGCTATTAGGTCATTCCCAACTTATTTTCAAGGTGTATCTGTCACCTGCCAGTTGACCTAAAGGTGAATTTTCAAAACAATAACCCCACCAAAAGGACAGTGAAAAAAAATCCCTTGGCTAAGAAAGCAATTTCTGAATAACAATGCTCAAATTGTTTTTGCACCCAATGAAGCAGCTGGTTTTTTGTTGTAGAAATAATAACTATTTCCTACATGCACAGTACAACTCCAAAAGCAGATTCTGTCTGTAACAATACTGTATGACAGACATGCTCAAGACAAAATTGTCAGGAAAATAGGGATTGATTACTTCAAAAGAGATAATTTGAAGAAGCCGTTTTGTTCGAGGGCATGCACGACCAGGGAGTTCTGGACTTGAGGCAGTTCCCCCAAGAATGGTGGCAATCAGTTAATTCAAGGAGTTGCCAAGTAATAAGGCATAGAAATACTTAATATTCAAGAGAGTGGCTTTTTCTTCATCTTAGCACTGGCTTAAATACTTTAAAGTAAAACAAAACTGTGTTTAGGAATCACCAATTAAGGCGTTTCTAGCAAATGGGTTATAATAAATACAGAAGAATGCACACCCGGAGACCAGAGCACCACCAAAGCCCATTAATGCAATAAATAGGGATTTTCTGCATGAGCCTTCACTTGCAGGGGACTGTGGAACCTGCCATGTCAAACAGTTTGGGTGCAATTTTCTCAATAATTACTCTAGGACTGTAAGAGATTGACTTTTATGTACCTATAGAAAACAGAAGAGTTTTACTCATCTGCAAATGGACTCCAAAAGTAAGGGAACAGTATAAACAACGTGCTTCCTCTCCCTGCCTGGCACGCCAGAGCTTTAACTGTTCAGGCTGAGAGTAACAAGTATTCTGCTGTCTGGCCTACAACCTGGCCAGGAGGAGCCCAGCTGACACAGGACAGCAGGACAGCATCCAGCATCAGCACTCGGAAAGGCAAGGCCTCTGCCAGCGGGGGTGCGCGCAGGCATATGCACAAGAGAGAAAATTATTAGCTTTGGGTAAACTCACATGACCAGAGATGTGTATCTGCATACACGCACATGTACGTGAGGGAAAATGTTACGGCAGCAGCCTGGAATTTACAATACTGAGAGTTATGACTCACAGCAAAATGAACATTTGATAGCAACTGTCTCATCTGCGTATGCTGCATTACTGTAATTATAGCATTTCATGTATATGCACAGGTTCCACAAATTTATATTCATGGAAACGGTTATTTCAGATTCAGATGTTACACGCATGTTCCAGTTATCCTATCCAAGCTCTTTTCACGTAAGTCATTTGGTATCCAAAAGCAACGGAGAAATGAGGAGTGTCCCTCAGGAAGGTGTAAAATGCACGCAGTATGACAAGGCAGGTAGAATTTTAAAGGGCAGATTAGGTCTCATTAATGTTGCCATTTAAACATGCTAAGCTCCTGCTGCACATGCCAAGGTTCGTTTTCAACAAATTATGCTGTAATGCCCGTTATAACTTTTTTTAAACTACGGACTGTTCCTTTTCTGATTATGTCAGCTACTTCCACCACCAGCCAGCCAGCTGCGAACGCTCCCAGATGGCTACACGGAGGCAAAAGCGCAGGCCAAGCACCTGTGTTACCGCCCCGCTGCGTACCTCCCGCTGCTGGAAGGTCAGAACGTTTGTGCTCAGCGTGAGGACTGCGAGCAGTTTCACCGACACGCTAAGGCCCCAAACCCACTGCAGCCATCTCCTGAACTGACACGTATGTTACCAGCCTCACAGCAGGAGAAAGCACCATCCTCGCTGCGGAGAACAGGGCTCACGACTGCCTCAGCTGCAGAGAGAAGAGAGAAACCGTCCCGTGTCAATCAGTCTGCAGTTCATCCACTGGGAATGTGTCAGGTGCCCATACTGGCTGCATCCGTGCTTTTCTAATTTGGAGGTCTGCCCAAGAGGAACTTCACCGAACATCAACTCCTTCAAAATTTCACTCCAGATTTACTGAGAAAATAGGTGTACTTACAAAAGCAGATCACAGCTCCCCAGTACCTAAATCAGGTTACTCCACAAGAGGCACAGCCTTCTCCCTGTGCTGGTCACCTTCTCCCTGTGCTGGAATGAAGAGCCTGTCCACTTGCCCCTTCTTCACAGGAAGCTCCCAGGGGCAGATCACTCAAAATACCTGAAGCACAAACTGAAAGCTACGTATCAAATCCTACACGTCCACCCCACCGACTTCCGCCGAGTTACACAGGGACAAACTACTGCAGACAGCGGGCAGCACAGTCGGCTCCCAGCACACACTGCCACAGAAGCCTAGCCGTGATGAACCCACTCGGGAGTTTCCCTGCAGGAAGCCCCTCCAAGAGGAAGCCGCGGCGAGGCAGTCCAACCACAGCAGAAAGAGGATACCACTCCTTAAGCTCAACCACCTCGGAGATTTTCAAACAGAAATCGGCACACTGAAGAAAGGATTTTGCAAGAAGAGACCATTGCCATCGCAGTACAAGCACCTGGACTGAGATACAACAATGCAATATTCTTCTGAGTTCATTAGTGCAAGTTTCCATATGGGAACCCCACATGGAATGCTGCACGTGAAAAAATGTAAACAACAGAGGAGTTTCTATTCTCGTCGGCGTGCCAGCCTCAACACCCCCCACCACCTCCCCTTCATATAAATGGTTTCGAGTTCCCTTATAGTTCACAATACCCTCCTCAACATCCATCCTGCTGGAGAACACCCACGAGCTCCTTCACCAGTGAGGAAGGGCCAGGACAGTTACCACTATTCCCAGATAACTAGAACGAAGCATGCCAGATCCAGGGATCAACTGTCACAGCCTGGAGACCACCACGGCTTCTTAACGTTTCCTCAGGTATTTGGACTACTAGAAAGACTCTTTATTACAGCTGGACTCCTAAATGCCACGGTTTTCCTTGGAGCTGAAACCAAGCGAGGCTCCGGTACTCCAGACGAGCGGCAGCACCAGCAAGAACTAAACCTGTCGGCAGCGCGGCTTAAAGGCCACGCCACGTTTTCAGATTATTTCTCTTCTAGTTGAAACTGCTGGGAAAGAACCAACGGACAACGATAAAACCCAAACAGCACCTCTGAGGAGCTTGTGCACCCATACTATGCCCAAAGGCTAGGAGGCAGAAGCTCCTCAGGACCTTTGTTCTGAGACAGAGGACTCACCGGGCCAGGCTTTGAAGGCATCGAGCATCTTCAGCGTGGATTTGATGTCAACAGAAGGTGCAAATGCGTAATGCCATCTAAGATAGGTATACCGAGAGCTCCACTACAGTCCAAGCAAATTCAAAACACTGCACTGGAGTCGGAGAGGAGTTAATAATATCCTAGGTTGCCCCTCATCCTACAGAAATAATGTTTTCACTTGATTATATACTCTCCCTGTCAACATCACCATGGTGAGGCTGATGGGAGAGGGGGCTAAATATGATAATATACAAAAATAGAGATGAAAGTATAAAATGGTTTGGTTAAGAATATCTTAAAATTTGACATTCACAGCAGTTAATACTAAAGTATTAAACTCACACCACGCAAAAGAGGAGGTATGTCAAAATCGTACTGAGAAAAACTGGCTTTACCTAACACAAAGAAATATGAGCAGTTAATACAGCACGGAAACCCCTTCCCATGATCAAAACATCTTTCTTTTTTTTTATGGAAAGTTGCTCCATTGAAAGTTAAATGCTTCCTTACCAGGAAAAAATAATATATATTTCTATATATATGATTTGTATACTGCGATATCAATATACACTGAAAGTACTGCAAGGATATATTATACATTTACAGTAAAACTAGCAATCCATTTATAGTTTATAAATACGCTGTCTATATTATATGTGGTATAAAAATATGTGACATTTTGTGGGCACTAAGTCAAAATAAGTTTGGTTTGGGTTTTTTTTTGTTTGTTTGTTTTGTTGGGTTTTTTTAAGGGACTAAAACTCATTCAGGTATATGCATATTACCCTTGTCAATCACGTGAAAATCGTACTGACCTGGTACAAAACAGAATCCTACTGCCTTGGCAAAATGAAGGTGGTGATGTCTAGCATGATACTCACTGCATGACAAGGCTAACGAGGAGGAGAAAGGAATTTACAGCAGCCCGGTTCTAGCAGTACTTTAAATAAGGATATCGTGATTAAAGTGACACGGGCAGGAGGAAAGGATGCAGAAGAGCTGGGAAAAGCTAAACAGGAGGAAAAAAGCAAAAACTTTAAAACATACTAAACAAATTGTTGGAATTCCAGAAGCAAGGAGCATTCTAAACGCTCTAGGTTGGTGAAGGCATTAAGGAAAAAAGAGGTGTACGAATTCAAAGAAGCATGTGATTACTCTTCTGGATTCACTGCTACGATTGCTGTATTCCCCTGGAAAAGAAAGCCCTTTGTGTAAGGTTAATATCTGTCCTGACTGCGTTTTCAAGTTTAACTTCAGTTGCTGGACCTCCGTAGTTACCATAGAGGTTATTTGGCTACTTCCACGCATCTACGTTACGCTGCTCTGAGATGGACTTCTTTTTTCTTAATGACTTTCAACATTTTTGGTATTGACAAACCCCGCATCTCATCTCACCGGACAAGTACGCATCCCAGTCCTTCCATTTCCTTACGTGCTCAGTCACTTCACTGGATTAAGGCATGTTTTTGTGTTCCATTTGCAAAAATAAAACTTTTTGTACAAACGTCTGCATTCTTTTATACAAAAATTTTTCTTCTTATGGCACAAGCAGCAGCTGCTGTTTAAGAAAATATATAAATATTCTTTCTTTTTTCTTCTGTACAAATATCTTCAGTACTCCTCCACCTCATTTAATAACATTTAACTGTACACTGTCCCACCTCCTCCTTTGCCGAGAGCTCCCTCCCCCCTCCCCAGTAGAACATTTACACTTTCATGCCGGCGGCAGATGATGGGGTGGGGGGGCTACCCCTCAGGAGGAGTCCGTGCAGGGGGACGGCGGCGGCGGGTAGAGGTGGTGAGAGTAGCTCCGCTCCGTGTACGGGGAAGGCGGGCAGCTTTCATAGTTCTCCTCCGCTGACAGGTACTGGCTGCGTGGCGTGGGCGGGGGGGGGACGGGCTCTGAATCATAGTTCAAGTCGCTGGTGTAGCCCTTGGCCGTCGCTGCCGTGACCCTTCGGCTGGGCGCATAGTCGCTGTCGCAGACATCCGTGCTGCAGGGTGTCGTGGGCGGCGCAAAATGCCGGTAGCTGTAAGGCCTGTAGCTGCAGTAGGGAGATTCACGGGAAAGGCGTTGGATGTAGGGAGACGTGGGCGATGCACCCACGAACGAGCAAGCCATAGATAAGCCGAGGTGGAACGAGAGCGTGGGTCAGCCCCTCCGCAGCATCACGCCCTCCTCCCTCTGACACTAACTCCCCTGCAGAAGGCCCACCTCTGCGCTGCAGCACCAGGTTATAGCAACTAGCGAGAGGGTTGGTAATTATTAATTATCTACCAACAACAGGCAACCTAAAGCCTTAGCTGAGGCAGAAGTTGTTGCTAAGACAGTGGGACCGGAGGTGCACAGTGAGGGGGGAACACCTGTGCTGCAATTATAAGGCGACAGACTGTTTCCATTACCCACAAAATGCCTTTTAAAATGAGTGCAAGGTAGTTTAAATAAAATACCCTAGAAAGGGAGGTGCTTGGTAGCTACAACTACCAGCACCAAAATCCATTGTTGGGGTGGGTGAGGGTGCAGCTCCTCTATACTCGAGTCAGAATGTTAGGAAAGACGGGATGATTGGAAGCAGCAAGGCCAGGGTTTGGTTTTGGGTGGGGGATCATCAGGGAAACATTCAACCCTACACTAGATCCCTAATACTATTTTTATAATACTAAAGGTCACATCAGCTAACCAGCATGATTCATGCCAGCGTCAAAATCTGGGTTTATTTCATTAGAAAATTACTCATAATTTTAAAGGATTTTTCGTATGGCTGCAAGGGACTATTATAAACATCTGGCGTGACCTTCTGCACAACAGAGGCCACATTTTCTGCTAATGGAGAAGAGATGTCTTTTCAGCCCCAGAGACCTCATTATCCAGAAGCCCCCAAGGGCTCTGTGCTAGGGAGGCATCTCTTCCAACAGACAGATACAGCACTCTCTCCTCACCGACCACCTCTGCTAGTCATCTGGGAGGGGAACCTTTACACCCTTGGGTAGGAGGTCTGTCTGTATTTTGGTAGCTAGTTATAAAATAATGAAGTCTAAAGAGCTTCTCACAGGGCTGGTAAGAAAGATACATTCAAGTAAAGAAGAGAGCGAGCTTGCATGCCCATAAATATTAGTCAGAGAAAATAAGCTGAAGGTTAGCACCCTTCTTCAGATATTACCCCTTAAATAAGTCAAATTAGAATTTCTGTGCTTTATCTAGGCCTAATATTAATGTTACTTCTGACCTACAAGCCTTTATGTCGCCAACTTTCCTTCACATCGTGTTTGCCTATCATTTCTGATAACTACATAACAAATTATTTATGACAGAAGCCCAAAGCATGGCAGGGTTCATTCCAGATAAGCATTTTTGGCTCAGAGTTATCCTGGTACCAGATTTCCTTTGGCATTTAGCTAAATCATCATTTTGTGACGAGTGCTGTCACTCCCTCTACAGCAGTATAGCCAAGAGGTGTACCACTAACCCACTTCCTGTATGATTTTCCCCAAAGCAGTGCTGCACTCACACGCACGCTTCAGTGACACGATACGTGTGAGCCCATTTCGGCACTTGTTTCAGCGCTTGCAGAATTAGGGCCTTTGATTGCAATTCTTACGGAGCACAGGCCGTCTTTATTCTGCATTTTCTGCACTAACTGCTTTGATCCTGACGGAAGCTGTTGTAATAATAATTACCTGTAGGATCTATGAGTAGATGGGCTGTTTGAAGAGTAACCAAATTCCATGGTATAATGTGAACGTTCGGTAGCTGGTGATGGTGGCGGGTTCAAAATCTAAGGGGAAAAAAAACCAAAACAAAAGAAAAGAAAAAACCCCACAGTTCAGAAAACAAAGACATGAAGGAGAATCAAGAAAACTTCTTTTTAGTACAGTTTAACAAGAAGCTCAGGTTAAGAACCCCTCTCAACAGACAGGACTTTTTTTCTGTTTATTCCCCTGTTCTTTAACAGCCACTAGAAAAGCTGCTCGTTACCAATTCCAGAGAAGCTATTACTAAGCTCTTCTCAAAACACGCTGACTGCTGTCGCTATTTTGACATACTCAGTGCTGAAAAGTAAACTTGAAGCTAGCTGTTCAATACCATATTGTCACTAGGGATACCACCACCCTAGGCAAACCGGCAGACGTCTGCTCTGCCAGCCTGTAGCCCCCAAGTGTTACGCTGTTCGGAATGTTTGCAGCGTGCTGTCCAAGGCAAGCATTTCTTCCCTATGCAGGCGTGCTCTTACTGCAAATGGTATTTTGGTTAAAGATACAGCACGATGGGTTGATTCTCAGAGCTGAATACACAGCTGAAGATTTCAGCCTGCACTGACCGAGCATGTAACGCGGAACACTTGATAGTGGCTCGATAGATGTTATATAAAACCAGCTCCTACAACAACCACTGACACTAGAAGTAAAGAGACCAGAAAGAGACAGGGAGCCCTCTAGGGCTGGTACCAACTTTTACACAGCATCTAGCGCAGCACACTACCCATTTGAGACTAGAGGAATGCTCTGGCGTTGCAAGACACTTGTTTAAACTTATCAGATATGTGGCACTAAACTTCATTTTAATTCCTTAAAGGGTCTAAACAGAATCAACCATAGCCTTACCTCCAGATGCACATGGCAGAGTAATGAAAGGAGATCACTCTGTCAGAGCTGCTCAGCATTTATAGGCATTTTTCATCTCCCCTGACATTCAATCTAAGGTCTTTTTTTGGCACTGAGCTCTCTCTCAACTTTTTGAAATTAATAGAAAATTCCTACACTGTTTTTGAAGACGACAGTCTCCTCTCCCTTCCCTTTCAAAATCAGTCCATATTCAAACAAGTTTGTTAGGCTAGAAACCTAAACCAAAACATTCATCTGTCAAATAATTATGCTGAGAAAGACAGCAGCACTTCCCTGAAAGCTACTAAAGGTGTGTGAGCAATAGAATGACTTACCGGAGGAAAGTAAGTGCCTTTGGTACTTGAAGAACTACTGGAAGAGGCTCCAGTGACATGGGCCCTGTCATAGGGTGGCCCGCTGCTCCCTCCCATAATGCTGAGGGAGCTGATCACAGATTTACCTCGAGACATCCCTAGAGAAGACCAAGGACATACGTCACTATTCAACTCCGAAGCAAACCAAGAAAAGAAAGCTTAAAAAATAATCTGGAGAATAAGAGCAGTATAAGCACAACTTCTGAAACCAAAATTCATCTTCTTAGTATTAGGAGCAAATTCAGTGCTCCTCGATGGACAACTTTAATGAAGGCTGTCAGGGAATAAACGTGTTGGTTTTGTGTATGAGCTGCTCAACCGCAGGACTTGGCACTGCGCTATACTAGAGCTGTGTGAAGAGAAAGAGATTTCTTTCACTTGAATTGCTGAAAAAGACTTGAGAGAACAGGCACTCAGGCACCATTTCTATGCCTCAGAATAAAACATGAAACTGACTCTGACCACCTCAACTGAGCAACTGAAATTTGTGTGAGAGAAGAGAGAGTTTGTGTTCTTTCATTTCCAGGCTCTTAAGTGAGCTTTTGCTACTGGACTGAAGCACGATAGCAGAGAGTCCAAGCAAGAAGAGGTATGCCACTGTGCCCGAAATAATGGTGAAAATTCTGCTCAAAGACTCCCTTTATGAAAGCAGGTTATTCCAGAAAGCAATTTGGTGCATTATTTTAACCCTGTAACAGCCCCACGGAACCTCTCTGTTCTGACTGGAACCTGCTGGATCCAAAGCTACAAGTCACAATAATATATATTTAATCAATATATACAGAAGCAATGCATAGAAATGAAGTGCAACTCTTGCAGTTAACTCTTAAACAGCAGTAGCATCATACACTTGGACTGGTGTTGGAAACTTCACTGTCAAACAAAATAAGCTGAGACCACAGTTATTGCTGGTCGTTACAGACTTTACAAGAAGTTTCACAATGTACAAGCCCAGTAAAATCTAGAAAGAATAATTACATAATGTTTAAAGTCCCATGAATATAACTCCGTGTAACTTTACCCTGTACTGTCATGACACCTTGCTGATGCTAGAAGAGTCCAAAAAGAGGCTTCTTGAGTAGCAAAAGAAGAGAACTCCCACGGCACGTGTATCTGTTTGAACTGACGGTTGGTTCTGCTACGTATCTAAATGCTTGTGAAACAGCACGAGTAAAATAGCAGTTCAGTATTCTAAAGAAGGATGGTGACATGCCTTGACAGTCCTGGCTTCCAAGAATTATGCATCTGGAACAGACATCTCCTGTGCATACATGCACAGTATTCTCAGCTACTACTACGTGGTGCCAAGGCGCAGGACGAGGAGCACACCGTCTACTCACCAGGAAGAGACCCTGACAAAGAGCTCGGGTGAGGCACATAACCAAGAGGTACAGAGGCTGGTCCGTGCACCATGTAATCATTGGTCATTGTTTCCCCATCTCCCTTCATGCGTGGGCACAGCACCCTCTGGCAGATGAAGTACATTGCTCCAACCACAAAAACTGTAAGGATCACACCAATGATGGAGCCTATTGTGTTGTTGGGCTGTGGTGCAGGCTCCTCTGTTGTGTCTAAAAGGAAAAAGGAAAAGAGGACTGTGTAAATTAATCCAACTGCTTCCTTAGTTTTCCTGACATCTTTCCACACAGGAAAAATAAAAGCCCCTCTCATGTAAGCAAACAGCTTTCCAACTAACATATGGGAGGAACAAGCAGTCTGTGTAAAGAGACTGTGTGTCCCTAAGTGGTGACCTCCACACATGCAGAGGGGTTTTGGAATCACAAAGGACAGGAAATGACCAGTGCATGCATGTGCAGTGAGTGGCACTGATGAACCAGGTCCTGATCCAGGCAAGACTATCCTTTGAACGGGATGAACATGACCTGCAGCCGTGGCTCCAGGCAGCACTGTGCGGGGGACTCCAGTTACGCTTTTTCATGTCAGTGAAGACGGTGACCACTACGTCCCATGTTGCACGTCATCACATGAACACCCAGGTTATCACTCGGTGTAACAGAGCAGCACTTCCTTTTCTCAGCTGTGTCTCATTCACTTACGCTGAACGGTGGAGGTGATGCACAATCATGAAGTCTCAGTTTGCTGCTATTTATTAAACTCCCTAACCCTGCTCCACATCTGACCCACACTGATGGTTACAGATGTAGCTGAGCATCAGCTTTAGAGGTGCCATCCTTATGAGGAATCTGTATCTTTAATGGTTATTCAACAGTGAAAATGAGTGGCTTTCCCTAAAAATGACATTTCTGGGAATAACTGACAACCCCCTGCCTGTGCTTCGCAGATTTGACAAGAAAAGCAGACTTTAAAGTATTTTCCTGTTCTAGTCAGTGTTTTACATCTTATCCATTACTGAAAGTCTTTTCCTCAACACATTTTCTCCTCCGGGAACACCAAACCCACACTTTAACCAGCTTGTCACAGTCTAGAGAGATAAGTAAACAGGCTTCTGATCATACTGGAAGAGGGACAGTGACAACTGCAATCTTACTCTGGGTGGGCTAATTTTCCATTTTCTGTTACAAAACCAGAAAATACATGAACTGTAATAAAGATAACGATACATGTCTGTGGTAAGGTCACTAATGACCTGGTAGCATGACAGAACATCTCCAATTACTCCTTCTTAAGATCAAGGGTCCAACCCTGGCTTTGCATTTTCAAGTTACATGTGTGTGAACCGTGATATCCGATGTCAACACAAGAAGAAATGTTCCTATTTACAATTTCTTTTAAGGCACCAACAGTGAAAATGAACTTTCAAGTTGGGATTTTAAAGGCAGTGATTTTCTTGCAGAGCCCTGGAGATTTCAAGGTAGGGGATATATCTCATGGTACAAATCATAAATCAAACTCGAGAATTACATCCTTTCAAGATACAAAGCAAATTTTAGAAGGTTTATTCTGTAAACCGAGTGCTTCTCTGATTCTGAAAGCACCTGCTATTAATTCTCTGGATGAGAAAACCATGAGCACAGCACTTACACATGAAAGGCTCATGCTGCTAGAAAGTTTTTTAACTATGCATCACCTCGGCATACTAACAGGTTATAGTAAAACAAAATTATTATTTTTTTTAAAAGTTTACAAAGGAGAGTGCAAAAATTACTAGCCTGCTCTGCCTCAGAGACTACTCGTTTGGCATTCTAGTTAGTTTTGTTATTCCTGTTCCATCACGTCGTGCATTAATTGCATGACAGCAGTTATGAACAGGAGTATCCATTTTGGAAAGTATTAATTCAATCTGGCTGGCAGAATGAAATTTAACTCAGAGAAGGTAAGAAACAGATTTTGGATACTGCAATCAAGTCTCTAGTCTCGGGTTTTACACTTACAGCATCCTTGCTCATCTGAGCTGTCACTGCAGTCCAGGTTGTGATCACATTTCTTGCTTTTCCCAATGCACTGCCCGCTGGCACAGCGGAACTGATCGGTTAAACAGAGCACTGGAAAGAGAACCACCCCCCCACACCAAGAGTCAGTATCAGAGACTTCTACTCTTTAAAATGAATAAGAAAACAAGACACCAAAGCACACAGTCAGGAGTATCTTGGGAGAGCGTCACCCACTGCTAGCTTCACTTCTGGAATTAGCCAGTGGCATGCCAGTCCTTCGTGCCAACCATGCAGAAGAGGTGATTCAGTGTTCTGATGAGGATATTGCACAGTGGCTACCTGGTCCTTACTACTTACTTACAGTAAGAACACTACAAGATAAAGTTACTTTAAAATAACTCAGAAGCAGGCTACTGAGAACACATGGCTATTGCAAAATTACTGTAGGAATCCCCAACTCCAAGCATTTACTGTAATGTAAGAGAGAAAAATTAAATTACTAAAAATAAATCTGCCGAGCCATGACAAAATTGTTGAAGAAAGATAAATGTGGTTTCTCAGTGCCCTTGTGCTCTTCCTGTAAACCAGAAAGCTTCTTGATCATGGCACTATTTCACTTGACACTATGCGTTTAAACCAAAATAAAAGACAGAAGGTAAAACTGGAGCCTTGCCAGCACACTCAAAAAATAAACTACCACTTTGGGAAAAAAGATGCTGCAGGCAAGGTGCTGGCTTGCTGTTGTTTACACATATTTTTGCCTCCTGTTTCTCATAAATCCTGAAATTCTTTCTGACTTCAGTTGAATGAGGAAGTTAAACTAAAGGCTTTTCTGATCTTTAATCAACTTGAATATTCTGAATAAGAGGGCCACTTTGAAGGTGATGAACAGCCCCTGGTCTGGTATCTCCAGCTGGTGGATGGCAACTGGGAAGCTATCTTTCACAACTTATTTTCAGATGCCAGCATCCTGTCTGGCTAACAGTCATCTTTCTTCACACAGGAATTTCTGCATCAGCCTGTATTGCTTGAGCCAGAACACCTCTTTCGGAAAGTAATTCAGCCTTGATTCAAAGCCCCTTAGACAGTTCTCTTCAAATAAGGAAAACGTACTGAAAGGACACAGAGAAGAGGCATCTTTCCAAGCTTACAAATTGCAGAGGCCACTCCTCCCTACTTGCGCCGTGGGGAAAGGGTGAGTTCGCTCATGTGACATGAATCTGATTCTCACTGTGTCGGCAATAGCACTTCCCCCTGTAGTGATGGCTTATATACTTTCTTTTGCTGGGCTCTATAGGAAGAAGGGGTCTCCAGAAATCTTGTCTGTCTCCCACTTAACTTGCAAAAGCTTAACTTCACTTTGTTCGGGTATTATAACATTAATAATCCCAAGACCTTTACCTGGTACACGGTACACAAAAAGCTATGGCAAAGATTTGCTCCACTTTGTAATTCACTACCAAGTTTTAGAAGTTAAAAACATACCTTTTTAACAGTACTTTTCACAAACAGAGCTTAAATCACTGCGCAGGGTATCAGTGTTATTTCTCTCTCACAGGTGGAGAAACAAAAGTATGGAGTTGTGAAATAATTTCTCATTTAATACATGGGTTTAAAAACGAGCAGAACCTCAGATCCTTCCAAATCCCACTCAGCACTGACTTTGGTAACTATCACAGTGTCCCCGTGACAGCTTTACTTTCATCACACCCCAAAAGATCCTCTGTACCTTCACAGTTCTTCTCATCAGAGTTGTCCTGGCAATTTGCTTCTCCATTGCAGCGGAGGGCACTTTCTATGCACTGCCCACTTTCACACTGGAACTGGGTGTCTGAGCACACGGGGCAGTTCTTCTCATCGCTGTGGTCTTCACATTCAGTGAAACCGTCACAGCGCCAGGCCACCGGGATGCAGTCAATCTCACCTGTGAAACAGGTGAACTGCTGAGGGGAGCATGTTGGTGGTTCTTTAAAAATCAAGCAAACAAACAAAAATTAAAAATCCAAGTGAACAAATGGCAAATCAGGACAGGTAAGGACAAGAAGAGCTCAGCTGCTTTCATTTATCAAGCAGCTGATGAACTTGCCGCGTCGTAAGGTAACTTCCACCCCCACTGCCCCCAGTCACATGCGCAGGTCTTAAGGCCCACGTGACTGATGCAGGCTCGTTAGACAAAGAACAAGAGCAGAGACACATGTACACTCAAACCTCAATTACTTTCTTCTCTTCCCACTACAGCCTCTTACTCCCTTCTCTTAGTTGGTCTTCCAAAGTCTCCGTTTAAAGCCATCACACTTTTCTGCTCCCCCTTTCCTGCAACACCAACGTATACACGACCAAAAGAACGTAATGTGCTGCAGATGGATGCACTGTGACTCAGTGTCTAGTTATGTGCCCTCAACAGCTCTGTTCACTCAAATTCTTTTAAAATGACAAAAACTGCTCCATCTAGGCTCAGTCCCACTATCGCAACGCAGTTGTTAGCTGTTATTTAACATTTACTACAGTAACTGTTAATCTCATGCAGTAAATGTGGGTTTTTTTCCCTTTTTTTAGTACCTCCACTTCTGGCCTGGTATTAAACTTGCTCTGAGAAAATATCTGGATTATGTTAGCTCTTGTTGCATTGTGAGACCACACGTCGCCTTGATGGTGAGAAGATTGCATAATAAATCCATTCAGCGTGGTGGCACAATGAGACCCAAGCACCAAGGCGCCCCTCCTCTCCCCCATTTCAACCCCACCCTTGGAGACACCAGGGCGTAGGCTCCAGCGGCTCCATCCCCACGGAGGAGGCGACTCGCCCCTTGGGGACCGCAGTTCAGACAGACGGGCACAGGGGGAGTTTGAGGAGGGCAGCAGAGAAGAATAAAATGGCACAGACACGGTGCAATATGCCAGAACCTGAGAATCTACTGCTATTTGAAAAAGGAGAACATATGGAGTGGTAGAAAAAAAAGCAATAAAAATCATACCATTAAAAAATCAAGTTGAAATAATTCAGTGGTGTTAAGTAGAAAGGGTGAACAGAAATCCGTATTCTGCAGTCAGCTAGTGAGTTTTTCCTCTTGACTTACTCCTCCCTCAGTACTTACAGATTTATTGGGGGGGAGGAGAAAGAGCGTGTAAAAGCACGTAACAGCTCCTGGTGCACTGTCACATTCTTTCTGCTCGGAAGCCACCCCTGAAGTGGAGACAGCCACCCCCCAAGCTGAGAGCTCAGTGACACGGAGGACGGGAAGGACTTACCCCCACAGGACAGCTCATCCTGCAGCAGAACAAGGTGGACTGGGCAAGAGCAGCGCGTGGTGCCGTCGCCCTTCACGACGCAGATGTGCGAGCAGCCACCATTGTCTTGAGAACAAGGATGCTGTCCTGCGATTTTAAAAGTAAAGACAGGTACTGACAGGAAATCCCCACCTCTTTTCCAACCTTTTGGTGATTGTTCTGGGGCTCACAGAACTCCCTTCATTACTTCCTTCCTGCTGGGGACAGCACTACCAAAAACAGCTGTGAAAAAGCTGCGTATCCCTTGCACACCTCACGCGCATCGACCACTGTCCGTGACTTGCAACACTCTGAGAATCGTGCTATGGACTCTACTCAACCAGCAAACAGTACTCTAAGCATTCTGCTTCTTGTGTGAGGTAGAACTAGTTCTGCAGCAAAAACGGTGGCATTAGCAGTCCAAAAAGATGCCTTGGATTCCACACTTCATTTTTTCCTATGAAAGACCATTAAAAGAAGTAACCTTTTTCTAATTTATGAATTCTGAAGTTTCCCCAGTCTCCAAAACTCAAATTAACATGCTCTAGATAAATACAACTCTTCATTTTAAAGTTTAATCAGGACAACATACTTCTCTTGGAACTCCTGACAGATTTACTGAGATTAATACCAACAAAACTAGTAGTAGTCTGCACTGATGCTTTAATTAAACATCCCCAGACATTTTTCTGTGTATTTCTCCAAGGCATGCACCACAGCCTATTAAGTAGGCCTATTTCCTCCAGGATGACAGCAGCTTCACTGTTTTAACCATCCAGCTCCTGTTGTTAGAAGCGTGTGTGTGTTGGGAAAGGCTACATCCTGGTAAACAGAAAACTTTAAATAACAATTTGCTTTGAACATGGCTGCACTTTTCAGTACACGCTTCCTTGTGTGCAATGCAACATTGCTCTTCTGTCGTTGACTTCCAATACGTATTGCCACCAACAAACCCTGTTCACTTGGCCTTCAAGGCAGGCAGCCCCGCGAAACATTTACTGCTCGTAAAGGGCTCCGAGAGCTACGCTTGCCTGAAGAGAGTCAGCACCTAATGGTAACTGGCAAGTGTGTCGCAGCTTTAATTGTCTGCTAGGGATAACAGGACACTTCCACTGTGCCTACAGACACTCAGTACCAGGTGCCTGTACGGGACTACCAACAAAGCTGTCGTCAGCAACAAAACGCGATGATGGCTTTGCGACAGATTGCCAGTCCGTAGCCGCTGCCCGAAGGAAACAAGCTCCACTGCACCCTGGCGATGCACAGACACAAAACAACACCGACTGTGGCCCCTTCGATTTGCACAGATGTTGATCAGTGACAGAAGCGGTTCATCTCGTCTGGCTACTCCTCATCCCGAGCCCCACAGGCACCATTTGTACTTGCACACAGGGACTGTACTTACTGTATTCCTGAATGTTGAGCTCTTTCACGGCATGGATGTCACTGAGTTGTGCAATACGAGCTTGGACCTTTGTACGTCCTTCTCGACCGGTCATATCAATCTTCTCAATCATCTGCTGTTGCCTGTCAATCCAATACAGCCAGTTTTCAAACACGGTGAGTCCCACGGGCTGCAAGATATTAGAGTCTTCCAAAACGATCCTGTTCGCACCTGCAGAAGGGACAGAGTGGTTAGTATTTCAGTTAATTCTAGTTGAGCTATCACAAATATTTCCTACACTACTCACACCACTGTTTTCCACTACTTTCACACTACAATCCTGTGTCCTCTGATAAAAGACTGATGTGTTTTGCAGAAAGATGATGAATTTTTTTTCCCCTACTTTCATCAGGATGACAGTTTTTCTGCTTCAAATATAAGCTTTTCTGCTTACTGTACTTAAGAAGCATCTGGACTTGGGGGCTTAGCTGACACGAGCCTATCCAGTCTTTTATCGATATGATGGGAACTGGTAATTCCTTCCATTCTTCTATCCTTTTCTGGAGAGATTATCTGCTTTGTCTTGGCATACAACAGGGAATAAGAAGATGGATTATTAGCTTGAGTTAGCTAATACAAGATAAAAATTGAAGTGAACAGAAGGTAGGTAGTACTTTTCATATGAATTATGAAATTAAGGTAAACACTGGACTTTTGACTTCCTCATATTCTAGTGTTTCAACTACATTATCTCCATGAAGGTTTTCACACTAAACTGGGAATGCTCTTTTTTTCCTAGCTAAGACTTACTTTCCTCAGCTCCTTCAGCAATCACCAGTAGCAGCCAAGAGGCTTTAGCCTTACACCCCTGGAAAGTATTTGTTGACTTTTATGCCAGATTACCTGGCATCAAACACAGTCAAGAGCAATGGCCGTACTTCATGGTTAACCCCCGCCAGGAACAGAAGACAGTCTGCAGCTGTTTTAAAGGTATCACTACAGACTGCCCAAAGACAGTAAAGACTTCATAACTCATACACAGCAGGAAAAGGTGTTACTCAACACCTGAGAGCTCAAGAGTGAGCTCTCCACGCCTTGTTTATTTTACATGACATGACATGGCCATTAACACTCAAATATTCACTGAGGTTTATCAGATTCTGAGCATAAAATTACTCACAAACGTCAGGAATCTGCTTCAATTTTGAAATGCTGAAACAATATCAGAGTCTAAAATTACGCCACAGCCTGAAAATTTACATGTAAATCCCAGTATTTCATATATCCAGGCTCACTGGTATGCTTACTTTTTACTAGAGCAGACAATAGCTTTGCATACGTTTACCCACAAAACAATTTCCAAGAAGGTTTTCTATTCTGTCCTGTAAAAATATACAAGTACAACTGAACATCACAAAAATTCTACCATGTCTCTACCATACCCACACAAGACAACATGATGGGACAAAAGACACTTCTATTTTATGATTTTATAATTTGAACAGGTTCTATCCCTCTGTTTTGATTAGTAGAAAACTGGATTTTTGGCTTGTGGAGTATTTAATCAACAGTATGTCAGTGACAATGACTTGCAAACAAATTCAGCTATGAAAAATACATTCACCTCCTTTTCACTGAAGGCATACAGAGCTCAGGAGTAACCTTCCAAACATTTAGGAAACGGTAACATGTAAAGCAGAGCACAGAATTAAAATACCAGTCCTCAGCTAGACTGGGCTCTCTCTCGCCCACTATTCTGGAGCAACACCAGCAATGATCTGATTAAGAAAAGATGTTGACAGATTCTGAAAGAGGCTATACCCAGAGTGATGCAGAAACTACCAGAGTGATGTAATCAAACTAAAGTAACTGCAATCGTCTATGAAGCCCCGTGAACACGACTCATTGCACAGGGAAAGGTAATAAACAGCATCCTGCATCTCGAGAAGAAAAGCTAAGCTAGGAAGAGGGGAAAATACAGAGATACCAGGAAGGAATACAGTTAAAACTAAGACCTTGACCTACCCTAATGGAGCCTGTACGTGCCCTGCTCTGCCATGCCCATGTCAATCAGCACTGCATTTTGCAGCTCAGAAGCTTTAGGAGCTTGCCTTTTCCCTCTGATCCTTCCCCTCTGCTGGAGGAGGGGTGGGGACGGACCTACAGCTTCATGGTATTTTTGCTGGCGAGAGTTAAACCACAACAGTCGCTTAAAATTTTCACTTCCTTAATATCTTGATATTTCTTTTTAATATTTGTGACCAAGTGGAACTGTATTTCTGACTAAACCGAGACACTGAAACCCCTCCTTCCATAAACCAACAATAAAATCCAAAGTCGGCTCATCAGGGTGCTAGTCCCCTTTATTGGGAATGTCAGATGAAAGGGAGATGTGATTAAGAGAAGCTTTGTCTCCTGGCATCACCGTTCTCTTTCCAGCAACACCTTTTACAAAAAGACTTAAAACCAACCAAATAAATATAAAAATCATGACACACCCCTAGCTCATTCTATTTCCAAATAAAAATAGCTTAATTCCAGAATCATTAGACGTTTCCAAATCACGCTAATTATTCTGGAATAGAAGAACTAATTTCCAAATAGTTTCCATGGTAGGGAGCTAATTCCAGTCATCCTTTCATAAACAACCCCTTAATCATGTGAAGAATCTGGATAGCTTCAATAGGATCTACCATTTGGGCAGCACAACGGAGTCCTAGCTGCATGCCTGAAGGACAGGGAGGAAGAGAAGTGCTGCATCACATAAAAGGCATTCTACCTCTCCTTCTATTTATGGGCACTGGCATCTACAGAGTCGACAGAGCAAGACACTGTGCATGTTTTTAAGAAGCTAACATGCAGAAAAATTACTCTGCTGGTCAAAAGAGCCTATTAATCAGCATTCCTAAGCACAGGAATGCATCTCAGCAGTTAGCAATTTATCATGGTGATGATAGCAATCTATTTGTGGTGCAAATGCCAAAAAGCAAAAAAGAGGTTTGGGAATGATTTATCTTCATGTTCTTAAAAAATATGGCGAGCTTTTACTACACAACACTGGCAATCCAACAGCCACATCTTTGCAAAAAAAAAAAAAAACAACAACCCAACACAGAATCATCAAAGCCAGCCTGGATTAGAATTTATACCCATCTCCTCCTAGGAAGCAGCTACAGTGTTCTGCTGTCGCCCACTACTTATGCAGACCCTGGATCTGGGACAGCCTAGAACATACCGGGATACACCACATCACTTTTTGTAAAAAGCAATTCACTAACTCAGCTTAAGTCCTGTGTTTTAAACCAGTAAACAGTCAGGATATCGCCTGTTCATTAGTGACCCACCACATTAATCACTGAAAATAATTACTGTCTTGCTGACCCGCAATTCCAATCATCTAGAAAAACTGGCATGTTTTCCAAAACAGAAGCCTACTCTAGCAGCTTAACAGAAGGCTGAAAAGTCACAGTGGTGTCAGTGGGACTACGCGCTGCTACCCTGAATGAAGGCATCGCGTCATCAGTGAAGACTACAAGCTACCGCACGCTCGTTAAATGTTCAAACTTGCTGACAGACTGCGGAAGGTGTCCCTATTTCCTTACACGTGTACTTACGCTTCTGACAGCAGAACACCGCTCAGCTGAAGAACAAGGCCATGAACTATTAGAAGTGGGGATGGACTTACTGCAGAGAAAGGAGAAATTCTGCCACTAGCAGCAGCGCAAGGCTGGCATATACCCCATCACCTAACAGAGATGGGTACCTATGGGCTCAGAACGTCCTGGCAGGCCCAGCAGCAACATCCAGTGCAACTCGTATCACAACAAATCCCTATTGAAGCCACAGGAGACAGCTGAGCTGATCCAGCAGCGTGCTGGATCCAGCTAGAAAATAAAAGACATCTCAGTCTCTCTCACCCCATCTGACTGCATGATTTTGCCTCTTCTCTTGCTCCAGTTCCGGTTGCTTGCTGGACTCTTGCTGAACCATTCTGCTTTCCAAACAAACAGAACACTGCTCTCTATTTCTTTTTCCTGTATATTGTTGTTAGGAGATTGGTTTGCTTATGTGGTTAACTGAGGTGAATCAACTCAGAGAGGAGGTCAGACAAGGAGCATAACCAACCACAGGGAGCAGGCAAAGAATTCCATAACTGGAAGAGGGATTTTTTTGCCTTTTGAGAACAGAGAGATGTTAGATCTTCTCACATCGTTTCACCCTAAATGACAGGTCTGTAAGTGTCCTGCACACCTGCTGCTTTAACTCTGCAGGAAAGATTTTTCCTCTAACAGGAAACTTTCCTCTGATTAATAGATTACTGCACCAAAACCAATGCCTTTAAAAACAACCCTCTCCCTCCCCTTTCCAAAACTGCTGCAATTTATTTGTGAGCTGACTCCAGGAAGCCACACGAAGGTCTTGCAGTGAGAAACAGAAGTAAAGAGCATGTGTAGCAATTAATAATGCAAATCACAGACAGAAGCATGAGACTGTAAAGGCATGCTGCATGAATCACGCACATTCCCTGGCTGGGAATTTGGGGAGCGATTATAATCACAGTACAGACTGTTTATAGTAGGAAGGAAAAGACGGCACCTTTCTCTGCATTCCCCCACACCCACACCACACAAATGAATCACTGAATTAAAGTGCTACTCTACCTGAAAGGTCACTGCTTTCAATTCTCCGCAGGTCTGAATCAGCCCAGAACAACTTGCCTAGCTGGCTGTCAATAGCTAAGGCTATGGGCTTGCTCAGACCACTGAAAAAAAGGACCTCTCGTTCGGTTCCATCCAATGCTGCTCTCTCAATTTTAGGCGACCTTTCCTGGAGGTTGGTGAAATACATGTATCTGGAATAGGAAAAATTAGAGGGAAGAAGAAGTTTATTTGATCTTTCCACATTTTTGCTACATGACCAAGTCATCTTGACAACCTTCAGAGAGGTTTTTATTCTGACAAACAGAAACCGACCAGCAGCAAGAGAATAATTAGATTCTCAAGTCCTTCAGCCTGCACTTCCCCACATCACTAATTCTGCTACATACCCTTTCTCTGGATTCACCACAATGGCCCTGGGTCTATCTTGATCTCCTCTGAGCACCACTCCCATGGGTCTCCCATCCAGGTGTGTCACATTGATCACATTAGTAGCTTCACAGGTCCAGTAGATATAGCGGCTGTAGATGTCAATGCTCAGGTCATAAGGCTGCATATCTAGGTTCTGATTGGGAACTGGACTTGTCACAACAGTGAGGCTAACAACCCAGAGAAGAGCATTTAATCTGATCTAACATAAGCAATTTTATTTACTATGGATGCACCACATCAAACTACTGTTCAGGAAAAGGAGGAGGCCAAAACACTATCATAAAGTAGGAAACATGCAAGTCTGGCTGCCCCACCACCACCTTTGATAAGGTACAGAAACTCAGTCGTGATGATTTTTTGTAATGGCAATCATGTAAGCTGGTTGTGGCTCACAAGACATAGCGAGTTTGACCAGTAAGTCCAAACTGTTGAAGTTTCAGGTTCAACTCCTGCATCTCCTCTGCTTTCTTGACAACCCTAAGTTCAGTTTGGATAGACCCAAACCCAGAATGTTTAGTGCTCTACAATAGAAACAGTCACATCACCACTAATTCCCACAGCTGCAGCTGAATGTAGAAAAACACAAAGCGAGTCCAGACAGCACCCGAAGTTCTCGCCTCCACCTTCTCCACCCTCGCTGCTATCAGACTTGGGGGACATAAGGATGAAAATAAACGGGAAGGCCAACAGACAGAAAGGACGTCAGCTAGCGTAACACAGTGACTACAGAGCACTTCCACCTAACATCTTTCTACTCCAAAGTTCTTGCCTTCTACTGGTCCAGACGTCTGGAGTTCACATGCCCTTATTTATTTCTTTATTTACTTTTAAAGACAGAAACTGCAGTGTCTCCCTTGTGTGAAAGGTGAACCCAACTGGCATCTTTCATGAACTTTTCAGAAAATCTTAAGAGGATTGGTAACTCATAAAACACGGCCTAACATAACCTTTTTGGAAAACTTCATGCCTTTGAGGTAAGCAGTGTCTGCCCTCTCACCCCAAAATTCAACTTCATCAGAAAATTTGCCTTTCTTATTTGGCTTGTCACCTCTATGAAACAGTGCACCTCCAAGTCTTGCATTTGTTTGTTCTGCTGAAGCTGGCAAAAACCCGGTGCCTTTGACTAGTTTGGGGTCTTAAATTATTTAGATATTCCAAAACGAAAACCATTGCTAAATTAAGAGTTAAGGGTATTTCAGTAGGATTCAACTATCACCACACCCACCACCAGAAACCACACCCTCTTACAAATTAAACTGAATATAGAACCTCTCTGTTGCTCAACTTAGTCTCTTACTCCTCTCCTATTCCAAAAATCAGGAAGAAAAACCTTTCTCTTAAAATGCAAAAATGATTGAGTAGTCATTGCTTACAATTAACTTCACTAAATCTGTATCAGCTTTTGCTGTCTATCCCACTCTTCTTTTTCTGTATTCCCTAGTCAAATACATTTTCCTAAGCCTGCTCCATCTCTTACAGGTCACTAGTGTCAATCTCCTCACCCAGCGCCTCTGCTGTTGACAACGGCTCTCTTGTATCCCCACCAGAACCTAAGAGGCTTCAGACAGAGCTGTGTGCTCAAAGTCCCACCCTCTTCATTTCAGTCACTGCCACTGCTCTCTGCTCACGCTACTCTCTCCCTTCTCTCCGACACAATCCCTTTCTCCCAAGAACCTTCCCTTCCACGTTCCACTTCTCTCATGTACAGGTTTCCAACAGCACTCTGCCAAAAGCCCTCAGCAAGTAACGCACTGTGAACAACAGTTATCTTTAAGTGGGCCTCGGTTTTCCATGTTTTATTTCCTGTGCATCTCCTAGATTACTGGCTGAGGACTCCAGAAACTCCAGATGCCACTTGTTTTGCAAGTAATCTACAGGAAGGCAAATATATCTAAATTATTCATGTATAATCATTCACTGTTGGGTGTAGGACATGCCTTCCTCATCTTCTAGTAATTCCATCACCCGCAGGATACCTGGCTGCCGTCCTCCTGCGCCTTCCGGATGATGTTCTGCCGAGAATCAATCCAGTACAGCTGCTTATCCAGGGGATCATAATCGATGGCTCGAACATTCCTGAGGCTATGGATCGGGAGTATGATATCTGGACTCTGCTGCTCATCTATAACCATGCGATTAATTGCATTCTTCTGACTGAACAACAGAAAGGTTGTGGGAGCTTGATGGGTAAAAAAAAAAACCAAGGAGGGTGAAAGGGTTACATGGGGCAAGAACAGTGGGTATTTGTATGTTCTATAACAACAACTACTACATATAACCAGACAGTAGCTATTATTTCATTCCCCTTCTCCCTCTTCCCTCCCCCCCAAAAAAAAAAACAAAAACCCAACCAAAACATAAAGATTCCAACCTCTGGTTGTAAAGGGGGTGCCTTCAAATAACCTCTTTCACTATAAATGTCTGAATGTGGAAGTGACAGGCAAAGATAATTTTCTAAGTTGCAGGACTAACGAATGTGACTTCTGTCAAAACCACCTCAAAAAACCAATCAACCATGCTTCTCAAAGAGCTGTCAATTTTCTTTCTAAGGGGGTCCCAGGGAATTGCAGCTCCACTATTTTGCTCAACCTTTTGCTAGGTACACTCCTACTTGCAGAGTAAGCTCAGCGAAAGCAACAGTGGTTCCTTATTTCAGAGGTTCCAGGGAAGACAGACTGTCTAATGGTGCGGTCCTGTTCCCACAAACCCTCCTTCTGCCCGCACCAGAACGGAACAACATCTAATTCACAGGAAAACCTTGTAGGTGTGTGCAAGGCTGTGTTTTTGGAGAAAAATCTATTAGCTGTTCTTAATTTTATATCTCTATCTTATTTCTAGGTGCCCATCTGGGAATGCTAACCTGCAATCAGAAAAAAAGATCTGATGCTCTGCTCCAGCTTTCCCAATGCCCAGCAAAAATTTCCTGGACAAATGATACTTTTTTCTTAAGAATACCATCAAACATCGGAGAATAAGACTTCTTCACCCCATATAGCCATAATTTACCAGCTGTATGTTACAGCAAGTGCACCCTGTATTACATAACTGGGTCAGAAACCAGAAGTGGTTGAAGTGACAGCATTCTTTTCAATAATGGCCCACCTGGAGCACTGCTGTGCAAGACAGCACAACAGCCAGCAGCCAGAAATGCAGTGTGCAGCCTCCCCAAAGTTTGTACTATCAATTCTCCATAGCACAAGTCTGGAGAGATTAGCAGTGGGACACTGCACTCACTCAGTCCAGCCTGTAAAACAGGTGAGGCAGCACCTTGGAAAGGGGAGGCAGCAAAAGTCTTTCAGAGATCATCATCACCTTGCTTTGTTATTTCGGGCATATGCTTTGAAAATTTATTCTAGCTGCTGGAAAAAAAAAATAAAGGGGGTGGGGTGGGGTGGGAGGGAGAGTTTCCTTGGTAACTAACGCTCAATCCTAATATCCTATAACAATCAGGCTTAATTGCAAGCTATTTTTTCTTTCTGGAAAACTTCTATTTCCCCTCCAAGCGTTTCTCCAATAATTTAAGCCACTTTCTACTTAGCTCTAAACCATAGAAGAAAGCACAAAAAAAAAAAGCCAAAGCAAAGCTTATATGAATGTCTACAGCAAAATAACAGATTCAGAAAACATCAAAATTCTTACCAAGCAGTTAAGAGAGTAATGGAAAGGGAAAAAAGCTTACAATAAAACAGTGCAGGTAAACACACAACCATAAGCACCTGAAAGTTCTAAGATTGCCTGGCTTCCAACTCTGAATTGATGCCTCGTTATAAAAAGCAACAGCAGAGATTCCTCCCCTTGAGTCCCCACACCTCTGAAACAGTACCAGTTTCAGAAATCCCATCCTAGTTTTCATCATTCTCCCTCTCAACAGTCACATAGTTTAACTAAGTTCTTGGCAGGCAAATGGAGTGCAATGAGCATGTCTCCTGCGTAACACTGCCTTCAAACTTCACGACGCGTGGTACATCTGATCAGACACCGACCCCACCAACGCAGGGTGTCCTACGCACCATTACAAGAACCCGTGCACGCACGGGCAGGGTAATCCAGAAGGGAGCAACTGGCCCCTAGACAGGGCTTGAGCTAATAACAATGGCCAGGAGTACATAAGCAAGTAAAACAGGCAAGAGAAAGTTAAAAACTATTCATGCTGCCATTACAGTGGCCAAGAAAAAAATTAAATCATACGCAGAGAAGCCTAAGTCTCAAATTACCTACAAAGGAGAAGTTGGAAAGTTCCCGGGCTTGAATATGGCAGAAGAAAAATCCCTAATACCTCACGAACAGCCCTGAACTGTACCTCGGGGAAATAGTTCTATTGGCTCACAACTTATTTCCTGTATTTACTTTCCTTCCTCTGTTTCCAAGAGCATTTTCACAGGAAAACAAGACCTTTGGTCATTCTGCTACTTATTCTCCACTGGAAGTCAAATTCCTCTACCTACAAAATGACAGTCATCACCAGAGAGGTGCCAGCCGTGCCTCTTAACTTGCAGAAAGACGTGAGAGTGTTAGAGCACAAGAATCCCCTTGTAATAATAATAAAAAAAAAAGAACACATGGCGGGGGGGAAAGCAGAGTTTTCCAAAGTGCATGATTTTAAAAAAATGTCATGAGGTGGCATCTGTGGAGCGAGCTACCCTGCTTTTGGCTTTAAAACAACAGCTGGATCTCTCAACTCCTGCATAATGTGGATGAGACACAATCTGTCTCTCTGTATCATGAATCTCTTCACCCACTGACTAATCTGAATGACACCAGTGGAAATCAGCCAGCCAGTGTGGCTGCCAAACTTAGGAGAGCTTCACTAGCAGCCAGTTACTGAAAGATGCATACATTATCTGGTTAGAAACTAATTACACACAGCCTTAGGGGCTCTGTGGTCCGTATTCTGCGCAACAATAAAGAAAAATGGGGCTTGGCTGAGCCAAATTCAGAAATCTGAAGTACTGGGGAGGCCGTGGAGCTGAGCCGCTCCTCATGGAGGAAGCAACACTGTCAGGAGCACAAGAGCGGCCCACCTCCACACCTCATCACCCAGCAAACACAGCTACTGTAGAATTAAATCCTGACCACCTAACGGCTATGCAAAACACAGACCAAGCTGTCGCATATTCTTTGTGTCTGGCAAGACTACAAATAAATAGGCTGATAAATAAATAAGCTGATACATAAACAAGCAAGTAATCACTTGAGGAGGGTCTGACAGACAAATACAAAAAGAAAAGCATCTTGAGCTTTCTTGCCTACAGATTTAGCCAAGTCACTGAAAAGGTTCACTAACAGCCACTCTTCTCATTTTATGGTGATACTGGCATGTTACAAGACTCTCTTTTCTCTGATTTCTTAACTTCTCTTAAAAGTCAGTAGGATTTCAGTGTTAGAAAATTACATTTAGAAATACGTATTTTTATTGCGATCTTTACCCTGCTTCCTGTGGAGGAACCAAAAATGTTTTTGGCTAAGGAACCAAAAATTTTTCAAATACACATTCAGTATTAAAACCAGAAACTAGCTTTAACTTGGCCTATCAGCAAACAAGCTCCACCATCTCACGTAAACATAAAACTCTTCTTTCCTCCAAGTAGAACGTTTGCATCTGCTACTAAACACATCTGCTTCTCTCTTTTATCTTCATTCGTTACAGCTTACCACTACAAGTCCTGTTGTCAGAGTTCAAGGAATAGTGAGCTGGGCAGCCACAGACAAAACCACCCACAGGCACTGCTAAGCACAGGTGAGAGCAGTGGCCGTTGCTGGAAGCACACTCATTCCAGCCTGCCTGCCTGGAGGAATGGAAGACCAAGATGTCCATAACATAATCCAAATGTCCTTGGATGATAGTTCGGTTCTGGCCACTGGTCTTGTTGGCTCGTTCAATGCTACGCCGGCTCCAGTCTGTCCAATAAATGTAATCCTGATACTGAGTCAAGCCAAACGGGTGAGGCAAGTCATCAGCTATAATCTCACGGTCAAGGCCTGTTTCCATAAAGGAAGGGAGACAAAAAGGAGAGTTAGATGGGGACAAGTAATATGGTGTTTAATGCTGTTGGACATCTCCCCTGCACAGAAGGGTCAACAGATAACTACTTTAAAGTTACTATTTCATTATTACAAAAGTAAATTATAAAGTAACGTACAATATTCAAAAGACCATCCTGAAGTCTCAAAGCCCCTCACAGAAATGCTGTAATCCTGCTCGTGATTCACAGAAGAGAATGCATTTTAGTAAAGAAAAAGGTCTCCGTTATAAAAATATCAGGGTTCTCTGAAAGACTCTGCCCCTTCCCTCCTCCCCGAAACAAGCATGATCCCTCTGAAGGAGAAGCAGGATCCTGACACTGTATTCCCAGTTCAACACCTCTCACACCCCATTTGGGTCTCTGCCTGCTGCTGACAGACAGAATTGTTACAAGCTTAATAAAATTCTACATCATATCATAAGAAAAGCTAAATGCATATGGTTAAGCTAACCTGTCTCTGGAATGTTGTAACAGGAAGGAACCAGTCAGAAACTCAAGGTAGGAAACAGTTAATTGTATATACCGTGGAAATGTTAAGAGACCGTAAGGAAGCGAAAATTGCAGGGAGGAGACAAGGATGCACAGCCCTGCACTCTGCCATCACTAGCCACAGGCACAGGGAAGATGAAATTCTAAAGCTGTGTCCAGTTCCACAGTACACAGGGGAACCCTGCACCAGCCTCAACAGCACATCAAAATGCATGAGAAGCTGAAGAAAGGCTTTTATATTACATATAATTCCTATAATGCATTTCTCGGTTTTTGATCTTTTTCTAGCTTTGTTCCGCTACTGCAAATGCCCTGTTTAAAACAGACTAACTCCTTCAGCCTTAAATACTGGCTAGTGATAATGCTTATCTGAATAATTTGGCACATCACAAGGCAGTCCACTGCTGTGTGTGCCAAGAAGTTAAAAAAAAGATACCGTGCAAATCTGAGGAGGGCTTGGGTCCTCAGTACACTACCCTGGGACAGTGGAAAATAAAATATTCTACCTCCTTTTAGCTGTAACGACAAGTTTCTAAAACAACCACACAGACTCCAGCAGTAGAGAGAACCCCCCTGGTGACCAGTACTAGCCAGGAAAAGCTCCTCAGTGTGCAGGATACTGGGGAAAAGATGCCTGAACCCTGAGGATACCAACAAAAGATTAAAACCAAACTGTATTAAATTACATTGTGAAAAAAGTCCAATAACCTGTTATTATTTTGGCTTCATAGAATCATAGAGTGGTTTGCGTTGGAAGGGACCTTAAAGATCATCTAGTTCCACCCCCCTGCCATGGGCAGGGACACCTTCCACTAGACCAGGTTGCTCCAAGCCTCATCCAGCCTGGCCTTGGACACTTCCAGGGATGGGGCATCCACAACATCTCGGGGCAACCTGTTCCAGTCCCCCCCCAGCCTCTCTGTGAAGAATTTCTTCCTGATATCTAATCTAAACCTCCCTGATTTCAATTTATACCCATTACCCCTTGTCCTGTCACTACAGGCTCTTGTAAAAAGTCCTCTCCCAGTACCCTTGTAGGCCCCCTTCAGATACTGGAAAGCTGCAATGAGGTCTCCTCGGAGCCTCCTCTTCTCCAGGCTGAACAAGCCCAGTTCTCGCAGCCTTTCGTCATAGGAGAGGGGCTCCAGCCCTCTGATCATCTTCGTGGCCCTCCTCTGGACTCGCTTCCTCTCTACCCTTCTACAGATGAAGTGTTTGTTATGTATTTGCCAGTGCTCTTCAGAGCAGCAAGGCTCTCCAAAACACTGAAGCTGACAGCTTGTCCTACATATAACTGAAAGCATGTACAGGTTGTATAATTTTAACTTTGTGAGCAACTATAGCACCTTACAAAAAAAATTGAGGCCTAGCTAAGTGCTGTGTTGCATAAACATCCATTACAAAAGCCAAGTTAAAGGCATGTGAGTTTGGAGAAATCTATTTTTGTCTTAAGACGTGTATTCTTTGCATTATTTAAGCACTAATACGCCACTGCAGACTGTGAAAAAGCAGCAGCATCCCCATGATGCTGCGGGGCTCTGGGGCTCACCTAGCATGTTGGAGGATTCTATCAGGTTGGTGTCGAGGTCGGTCCAGTACAGTCGCCTTTTAGCGTAATCAATGGTTAGACCGTTGGCACGTCCCACGTTTGGTACCAGAGTCGTACGCTCACTGCCATCCATAGCAGCTCTATCAATCTTGGGCTTACCACCCCACTCAGTCCAGTACATAAACCTGATTACAAGGACAAAAGAGAAAGAAATTCGTTCACATTTAATCCCAAAGAGTGTTCAAGGGGAGAAACAAAACAAAAATCCTTAGAAAGAATATGAGAAAAACAAGAACTGTAAATTCAAGCATCTACTAAGCCCCATTACACTACATGTTTTTTCAAATAAAGCAAGGAAGTGAGTCAAGTTTTCTCAAAAAGCTTCCAACATTATTTTTTCCACTTGGAGCTGGATTTTCACCAAGAAGTTCCACTTGCAAGCACTTTAATCTTAACTAATCCATGCACATTAGTTAAGAGGCAAAGATTGGCAGTTGGGCACCTTCATTTATACCTGGTGATTTAGCAAGACACTTTCCATGGCACTTACCCTCTTTTCCTATTCACCTGTCCATCACACGTAGGAATACAAGAAGGTAGGTATGCAGGGAACCATTTTTAACAGGTGCCACTGCTCATTTCCACACAATGAAGTCAATCAGCTATGTAACAGTGTGTGACATTTTAGCCAAGGGCAGAAAACCACAAAACTGTGTGGCATTTCCTAAGTGTTAGAACGGTCCCCATGGTAGCAATGTTATGAAAAGGTCCATATAAAATACAATGACACAGCTCACATATAGGACAAAAGGAAAAACAGGCATCTGGACTCAAAACTAAAGTAAAATTTTTTCTGGTCTGTGGCGAAGAGACAAAACGTTGAATTATAAGAATTCTTGGGAAAAAGAAAAAAAAACCTATTTCCAGCATAAAACTAGAATAATCCACAACAACCTTTTGTTACAACTGAGTAACTGGATGTAACACTCTGGTCTTGGATGCCCTCTGATGCACTTGTCCAGGTAACCCCTGGCACGTCAGGGCTGAACCCCATCCCCATCCACGTGTCCCACTGGAAGCAGCGCAGAACTCCATTCAACGAGGCACTGTGACAGTTGTCACCACCTTGGTGAAATGAAGAGGAGGAATGTGTTGGAGTGCTGCAGAGCCCTCTGCATTGCTGTGACTCTTGCAGTGTCACTAGAAACTGCGACAATTTCGTAACACTTGAAAATGAAGTTCCCTCATTTGTAAAACAAGAGTATTACAATGCTCTCAGTATAACCTCAGAAAGGTTTTGCAGTAATTAGTTAATGTCAAATGAGCATTTCATCAGAGAAAAGCTATTTCTGAAGATAAATAGTTTGCCTTGCCTTGCCCCGCCCCACCCCTCCCCTCCCTCGTCTTGCTTACTGCCCTACTTTTGCTATTACGTTTGAATCCAGCTGAGAAGCTTCTTCTCAGGAAATCTTTCATTTTGGGAACAGGTAGGTATAACTGTTTCCACTCTTTCTCTGTCCTTGCTTCCCTTGTCCATACCAGCTAAAAAGGCTCCCTTATCCGAAGAAACAAACACTTTCCTCATTCTCAGACAATAAGCTTCACTCCCCCACTCTCAAGCTGAACTATTTAACACCTTTCTTGGACCCTAACTTGTGATGAAAAGGATCCTCGTTTTTAAAAGGAAAAATATTTTCTTTTCAGTGCTATAGCCCTTTTCTAATTAATGAATTCCATAAACCTAGAACTACTTTGATTCTGCGGTTAATTAAAAAACCTAAATATAAATCCGTTTTTAATGAGCTGCTCTGAATTTTTTTTTTTTGGCAGTATTCTTAATGATTATTCAGGACATTAAGAGCATCTTCCTCCAGCCCTCATACTCCGTATTACCAGGTTGTACTCCCCAGCTCAGTTCTCTCAGGATTTACATGCAATGCCTAACCAACATGCCCTAAGGGAAGCATCATGATGTTGTTTTTCACCGTTCATAAACACAAAATTAAATCAGCAAGTTACCCCTCAGCAGGGTCCAATGCCAATGCTCGGGGACTGTCCAGATCTTTCCACACCAGCACCTGGCGATGCTGTCCATCCAGCTTTGACACTTCGATACGATTTGTTCCAGTATCAGCCCAATACAAGTTCTTCCCCAGCCAATCTACAGCCATTCCCTCTGGGTAATCCAGGCCAAATTCCACGACGTGTTCCAGTGCGCTGCCATTCATAAAGGCTCTGCTGATGGTCTGCAGGGATACCAAGATACACAGGCAAATTAGACATTTTACCAGTCTGTCATTGGGCTGGTTGTTTTCTTTGTTCCATTTTAAACACTCTCAGATTTTAGGCATCTCATAGGAAAGAGGATCTTACAATGTGCTACTTATTTGCAAGGCAAACAATGCTGCTATTCAGAAGTAATAATGTACTGTACTCTGTGAATGTATTCTGTGTCAAGTACAACAGTGGTTCACTGGGGAAATAAATGGGAGAACTAGTCTAGTTCAATTAAGCAGTCTACGTGCCAAAGTGACCTTAGTAACTCGGTGCCAACTTCGAGGGGGAAATATTTTGGCTCTCCCAGGACTATACAAAAGCATCGATGTTATAGCATGGAACATGATTTAAAGCAGCCTAATGAAAAAGTTGAGGGCAGACCAGCGAATAGAAGAAAGCAACCTAACAGCCGATCGGCTCACTAGTGCCAGTGCTTCAGTACTGATGGATTAATTTAATTTCAACGAGCAGAATTACTTCTCAGTCTTTTACGTGACAGATTTCTTTTAACTCTTGCCCTCATGGATCAGTCTATGATAGCAGATACAGCCAGAATTATATTTTAATACTACATCAGAGTTTAGGCATTCCCTGATTTACTATGACCACTTAGAAGCCTGAAAGTAAAGGAAGAATGTTAGGATGGCAGGAAATTCTTTTTGGAAAACATAGGTTTCCTTTCCGTGTCCTTAACATTCCCCTCTGCACACGCTCCTCATGCATGTAACTGTTAACACAAAGACTGATTTTTTTGGTTTACTTCCCACTTTGGATGCTACCTGCTAATTATGCCAGTTTGTGACAGTATACAGAAAGGAAGTTTGTATCTCAGTCTTCATCAGTGTTACCCTTAAAAACTGATCAGATCATTGCTTTATTTTTATTTCAAACACAGCTCAAATGAATACCATACCTAAAGAGTTCAGCTAAGTCACCTCTCTCAAACTCAAACTCTGAGGTTTAACTTTTATGATGCTTCAGTTGCAAAGGCCCATGAGTTATTTTTGGCACAGGTCTCAACCCAACCGCAGAAATGTTCTTTTATTAAAAACTAATTTTTGGTGCTCACAATTCTGACTACATCTGCAACTCTTGAAAAACAAAGAGAATAACTAGATTCACTGGTAACAGGGACAACGGACAGACAATACAGAGATTTCAGTCACTCCATTAACCACCACGTTTAAACACCTAACCTACCCTCAACCCTTTCTGATTTGTCAGTCTAGACCCTAGACCTGTTTTACAAAGCCTGTGATCCATAATATACCTCACTTAGCACTAGTTCTACAAGTTAATGAATAGGTAAGACTCATTTTCACTTCCTGACCCAAGACAAGGCTTCCCCCCATTAAACATATCCGGCAAAGCAACTGTGATCCCTGAAACCTGCTGCTATATGGCATTTT
This sequence comes from Eurypyga helias, assembly GCF_000690775.1. Lineage (NCBI taxonomy): Eukaryota > Metazoa > Chordata > Aves > Eurypygiformes > Eurypygidae > Eurypyga > Eurypyga helias. The sequence goes on from NW_010267498.1 coordinate 57,956, forward strand.
TCTCAGCTTTCTGTCAAAAAACTTTACTTTTGCAAACTTATGCTTAATGTGAAAATGTATGCACTAGATTTAAATTATTTGTAGGAGAGAATGATGCTAATATAACGAAAATGTACGCCCCTCTCAGTTAGAACAAGCTCTTCTACCTATCCCTTCAATCTTGTAAAGTGCATTTGGCAATCCTTTCTTAACTAACTCAAGAACCTTGTAACAACTTAACAGCCAATACAGAATAAACCTCTACCTTCAGTGAAATGTCAGTCCAGTAAATCCGATTGTCCGTCACATCAAAATCCAGAGCAGAAGCCTCCTTGACTCCAGTGAGCGGAATAGCAACGTTGTTGTTGTTCGTTTCCAAGGAGATTCGTCTGATATCCGCCCTCCGAGAAAACAGCAGGAAAGCTTCCGGGACTATGCAGGTCTTCATATCGTTGATGAGCTCTAAGCCTATGGGGCAGGCGCAGCGAAGGCCTTGCGGTCTGTACAGACAAAGATGGCTGCAGCCACCGTTATCCTCCGCACAAGGGTTGGTACCTGAGCAGGCAACAAAAGCAAAAGCAGGCACTGCAAACTGACTTCAGCTGGAAGATGAAGTCAGTCCTCACATGCGTCAACAAGAATGTACAGTTTTTCACCTTTTATTCTTTGAGTGAGTTCATTTTTGTTCATTTCCTGTAATCCTTTAGAAACCTATTACTCTCCATGGCTGGAAAGCCAGTGCTTCTTTTCCTGACCCCATGAAACAAACCCAGCATTAGGGAAAGGGACGTGGACTACCGATGTTCACGATTCACAACACAAGCACTGAGTGGACGGTAAGTACATACGCAAGCAAGCGAATGTTCTGCTGCCTTTCGCAGTACACTGGTTCAGCTACACACCCCAGTTGTGTTCCTAAAGAGGGAAAATTTGTAGATCTATTTTCACATCCATTCAACAGCAGCTTCTCTTCAGTATGCTAGTAAAGCAGCTCTTTGCAATACTAACTTGTGTACCTGTAGATGCTGGAAATCCACTTACTTAATCCCAGCATTACCAAGCTTAATTAGCCAAGCAGTTGGAAAGAGGACCGTATTTAAAACACACGTACCTTAGGGCATCTTGTTAATGTGGCTGCAGCAATGCAGAGATACACCTCAACTACATTTGATTAACCCCCTGAGGTACAATCCAGACACGGCAGCAAGAAGCTGCAAGCCCTACCCATAGAGCAGGATATTCAGGGAATGTGATGAGTTCTGTGATGCCACAGCTGCAGGGCTACCAGTGTTTGGATAGCCAATGATAGACAATTTAAAGCTAGAGCCTGCGTTTTTACACCACAGACATTACACGGCAGGAAGTACTGCTAGTTGTTTTTAAAGATGATTTTGCAGTACTAATGTGAAAAGAACTAAGCACACTAAAACTGGCTCATTGTTAGCTTTAGCATACCAGGAGCACATGTTCAGACTGCAAGATGAAAAGCTGCTACAGCTGCAGCTTCGTAAACAGCTGGGCTAATCTAATAGCTGGCTGTTAAAAAAAAAGGAGTTCTCATTTTCCGTGATCGTCCTTCTTCTCCCCTTATTGGATCAAGTGTTGCTCCAGTTCCCTAGGAAGCAGAAACTTACCCATTCTGGGAGGTGCCTTGTTGTTTTCCAGCTTAATATTCTTCCAGGTTAGAGAACTGAGACACCTCATAAAAGACCCACCCCACCACATCAAACATCAGCCTGCAGTTATCATGCAATAAAACTGGATTCTCCCCATTTCTCACAAATTTGACCTGGTCTAAAGTGATACCTGCAGAAGAGCACTGCTGAGATTTTTTTAATTTCATTTTACTTGCCTGATTGGCCGTCTCACTCACCAATTATTTGGTGGACGTTTGTAGCTTTCAGGCCCATTAGATCAGGCAGCTGATCTATGATGATCTCTCTCTCCGCTGTGCGCTTATGCACGCGTTCAATACTGCGTCTTTGCCAGTCTGTCCAATAAACGTAGTCTCCCAGCAGCGTGAATCCAAAGATATGAGGCAGCTTGTCCTCCACAAGAACTCTTCTCCCAGTTCCATCAGCATTCATGACCTATGGATATACACAAACTTACTATGTATACAGAATAAATCCATCAGTCTTTATCAGAGATTAACTAACTAGCTGGTCCACATGAAAAATAATCTCGTACTCACTAAAATGCTATCAATGTCGCACAGCAGGTTTTTTTTATTAAACCTGTATTTCAACAGGTACTTATTCTAAATGCCATGGAGGATCCCTGATACATAAGACTAGTCTCATAAGCAGACCATAATGTGAAATTATGACACAACTTTGCTTGTATTTGCTTTAGGAGCTAATATTATGTAGGCCTGTTAGACCTTGCCTCTCTCACTGCTGATTTACATCTCTCTTTAAATGGGAAACACCGTGTTTTGAGACAATAAACTTACAATATCAAGGAGTCCTGGCTCAGCATCTTACAGCCCACAGTCCCTCCCAGGTGAGCTCTGCCCATGTTACGTATAGCAGTAAGAGAAGGCCCCACAAATTCCGGGAGGCAAACAGTCAAGAAGTTCTACAGAATATGTTTATATTCCCAACTCTGAATAAAGAACCAATTTTACATTCTTCAAAATTGAGTCTGGTATTTTTTGTACTAGAAGGACCACTAATAGTCTGTAAATAACAGCATGACTTTGATGAAGATATTTGAATTTGCTGTGTCATTTTTCTCTACTGCTATAAAGAAGTCATACCTAACTTCCTCAAAGAGGCCCTGAAAGGATTAATTAAACATATGCATGCATGTTGAAGTGATCAAGTACCTTATGAATGCCAAGTATTATTATAAAAAGTACCACAGTGACAGGAGTGAGGAGCCTTATGTTTTAAAGAGAAGCTTAAAAATCATTCAGCACTGTTAATTTTACACTAAAGTTCCTTCTGAAATATTTCTGCTTGTTTCAAGTTTACAGTTTGTTTACAGCATGTATACTACCCCTCCAAAAAAAGAAAAAGCCTCCAACATTAATGTAAAAATTTCTCAAAACAATGTGGTTCACAAAATTCAAGGTAGTGAACTAATCCCTGAAACATTCTAATATCCTTCCCACTCACTACCCAAGGATGACTTACTAAATCACTGTTTTCAAATCTCACTTGCCTTGGTGGAATTAAGATAGCCACAGAGAAGTCTGTGTGACTTCCCATTCTTCCCATGGCTCAGACCCAAAGACTTGTGCAATGACAACCTTCATGTCCAATTGGTTTAACGAGCAGCTAGATGAATGATGTTTTGTGATCAGAACTTCGTAGCTCCCAAGAAACCAGCAGGCTAGTTTGGAGCAATTCCTACCTTTTGCACCCAAGCACAGATGGAGAAGAGGAAAGAAACAGAACTGAAACCCACACCTTTTTCTCAGCATACAATATAATGTGCATGTTGATAAAACGTTTTTAAGTTCACCAAAAAAGTGGAAGAAAATGCTACAACCTCCACAACAATGAAGTTTCTCCTTAAAACTACCCCCTGTCATGAACTTCAGACATGACTGCACTTACTCTCAGTATGTCAGAATGGGAATTGAATCTTCATGTTCACGTTTCCTACAGAAAAATGAAAGGGGGTCTGCATGCTTGTTGGTTTGTAGAAATAAGCTTCATGTTTACCTTTTTTTTTTTAAAGAAGCAGCTCATAATTACTTTGTGGAATTGGCTTACCAAAAAAAATCTTCAGTCTAGTAGTGTATACGGCATGCTTCTGCAAACGCAGCAATGCACACGCGTCACAAAAATACGATGAGCATGTAACTTATGTCCTTTACACCGATAACCAAATCCAAACATAGCTTGGGTTGTTTAGCTGGGCTCAGAGCCCAGCATAATTGCCTAATTTCTGGACTTCCTTTTGAAAACAAGCCCTGCTATTCTGTTTATTCTACTTCAGAAAATGACAGCATCTGCTGGCTCCCTCAATTCCTAGCAGCATGCCCCCTACACTCCGTTTCAATGAATTAGGTTGCTAAACAACAGATGAACGGTCAACTTGAGAACCAGAGACACATGTACCATCTGCAAGATAAACCAAGTCTTAAGACTCCCCCAATCCCTGCAAGAAACCATCACCACCACCAAGCAAAACTGGTCATCCCCTTTTGCCTACCACCCCTTTTCTAACCAGAACACAGCAATCTTGCATTTCTGTGACAACTTGTTTCCCCCCTCCCCCTTAAACTACAGAGATCATCCATTTGCTTGCAACTGATTAATACAGGGCAATTAGTGCTTGCTAAGCAGACGACAAAGATCTACAGAATGGAAGAATGTTACAAAGTGAATCGCCTGAGCCCACACAGTAATAACCACTAGAACATCACTATCACAAAGCAGTATCTTTAGATACTATGCCTTGTACTTATAAAAGGAAGAAACTTCTATATTAAAGGGGGTGCTTAACTACTTGCAAAAAGAATTCGTTGGAAGGTGTATGGTGGGAGACGAACTTGGGCAAACTTTACAAGGGGAGCTGTTCAAAGAAGTTTCCTCTTACACTGAAAGAAAGTCAGGAAAGGAGAAGAGGACTTACACATTCAGTATCTGCTTTTATTCGGTTTTCGTTTTGCCACACACAGGTTATTTTGAAAGACAGCTTTACGTCACCCTAGACAAAACAGGCACCTATCTGACTTAGACACACGAGCCACCCTACTCCCACTGCAATCTTACTGAGCACATATGTGCAATATTATTTAATATAAACACCTGCCCATCAGCAGATGGGTACCCACCATATGAATAGCATCACGTTTTCTACACTCACTTTGGCTGCATTTTAGGAGATCTGAATAAAATTGTATCAATAGGCCACAGAACCAAACAGTCTGGTGTAAGGCAGAAGGAAGCTGGCAGGGGATATAGGGATGATAAATACAGTAAGTACAAGGAAAAAGAAACAACCACTGAAAAAAACAATTTCGAAGGATTTCAGCATCATCTTTTCACATACTGAAATTCAGGTGACAATCGAGTCTCAGCTGACACTGCTTTATGCATTCCTTCTCCAGCCCCAGATGGATCAGCTCATCCCAGCAAAGCCTATCCCCACAGAACCTCCTATACGAGAAACCCACCTTCTGCTGCTATGAGGCAGCGTCTCCTGCGGTTTATGTCGCTTTAACCACAACGTGGTGTGGGTTTCACATTCTGAGGCCACTCTGAAAACTGCAAACCACAGTGAGAATACAGACTACAACAGGAAACAGATGCGCTGCAACCACAAACACTACCTTCACTGAAAGAGCGAGTTCCATAAAAAAAAGAAAAGTACAAAAATTAAACAGCCTCAGGAAAAATACCAGACACCCTGCCCGTAGTATAAGGGCTTTGCTTATCCCAGAACAATAATGAATGCAAACCTATGGGCACATGGAAACACAGCTTATCCAGAATAAATGAATTAATGCTGAAAACGTGGTCCTATTTTAAGATGCATCAGAAGGAACAAAAAAAAAAAAAAAGAAAAAAAAGGCAACTTTGAAGCATCACTTCTATTTTAAAATTACAGGCTGGACTGAACAGTGGTATATTCTAAAGGTCTTTCCAGATACCCTGGACTGAATTCACTCTTGAATACCAGTAATACCTGTGATAAATAGGCTAATGCAGTGAGTTTACCTTTCTGATAATCTGGGATTTGAGTGTGCGGTAGTTTACACTTGTCATTTGACTGATTTCAGTCTAGAGCTCAACCATTAGATTGGTCAGCAGACCAATCACTTGGTCTGATGGCCCTGATCTGTGAAAATAACATTCAGCTCTGGTTAGAGCTCACATGGGAGCCCTGGCAAAGCTGCGCAGGGCCCCAGGCAGGACTAGCAGTCTGCTCAGGTCCAGCAGACCAAGGCCAGTGACAGCAGAGTCTAGGCAGATGCACCCCAGCTCATATCCACAGCACCGAGCAGATGCTAGTAACAAACTGTCCCTGTCGGGCCATACTTAGATTAGTATCAAAGAGCCCAGTTCCAGCTGCTGGACATCGTCAGTACTGGCAACTCCAGGAGAAGACAGCATGCAGCTGCTGGGAAGAACACACTTTCCAATGCACATCTGGGAGACTGACAGGCAAAGCCGATACGATTTACTCATAACTAGAGCCATAAAGAGGGTGACAGTGTGCAAACCTTTACCTTTCCTCTTAACTCACGAGCACAGCTTAATTTTGGATGTAGAACCACAGGTCACAGACCAACCGAGGCTGGAAAGGACCTTGAAAGATCACCTGTTCCAGCCTTTTTTGGGAAACAAAGCCTAGATAATTTCATCTAGAACTCTGTCCAGTCATCTCTCAAAAATTTGCAGTGATGGGGACTCCACCACCTCCTTCGGGAGGTAAGTCCTGTGTAGGTTTGCTCTCACTGTAAAATATTTTTTCATTATACTGAGATGTAACCCCCTCCCAGTGCAACTTGTGCCTGTTCCCCCCGTCCTCTCCATGGGGCTTCTTCTGAAAGAAGAGTTTCCATGCCCTTTAAGTACTGAGAAACTGTTAAGGGGTCCCCCCTGAACCTTCTCTTCTCCAGGGCGAAAAGACCTAAATCCTCCAGTCTTCCGTCACAGGGCAGGTTCTCCTGCCCTTTGATCACCTTCGTGGCCCTCCCTCTGCATCATTTTTGAATTGTGAGGACCAGAGCTGGACACAGTACTCTAGATGCAGCCTGACAGTGCGGAGTAGAGCGGGATGATCATGTCTCTATCTCTGCTAGCGGTGCCCCTGCAGATGCAGCCCAGGATGCCATCTGCCTTTCTTGCAAGTTCAGCTTGCTGTCTAGCTGCACAGATCCTAGCCTGTACCTCTCGGGTTAAGTCATCCCATGTGCAGGACCTTGCACTTGTCTGTTAAACCTCACACAGTTCTTGCTATCCCACTCTCACACCTAGCCCAGGGGTCTCTGTAAGATGGCCCTCCCTTCTGACATGTCTCTCTCACCACACAGTTTAGCATCAGCAGCAAACCTGGTGAGGGTGCTTTCAATCCCATCATCCAGGTCATTTATGAACCTACAGAACAGCGTGGGGCCCAGTAGAGGTCCCTGGGGTCCCCCACTTGTGACAGGCTGCCAGCCTGGGTAAAAAGCACCCATCACCACCCTCTGAGCATGGTGTGTGAGCCAATTCCCTACCCATCTTGCTGACCACCCATTTAGCTGGTATCGTGCCAGTTTGTTTCGGAGGACACTATGGGAAACAGTGCCAAACACTTTGCTGAAGTCCAGGTAAAAAACATCTACTGCCCTCCCCATGTTGTCAACAGAAAATGTTATTTTGTTGTAGAAAGTGATCAGATTGGTCAGGCATTATCTGCCACTCGTAAATCCCTGTTGGCTTTTCCCAATCACCTGCATCACTTGGCTTGTGACAGTTTCTAGGAAGACCTGTTCCACTGCCTTCCAGAGCCTGAAGAAAGACTAATAGGCCAGTAGTTTCCTCGGTCCTCTTTTGTGCCTCCTCTTTTGGATGTAATTATAAACAATCATGGAGCATGTATCCTGCATGCTAAGCTCTCTCAGGATGACTGGAACAGAGAAAGTCAATAATCGAAAATTTATAAACAACAGCTACTAACTCTATCTTCAAAGCAATTAAAGATTACTTACAAGAATGGAATAAGGCCTCTGTGATGGACTGAAAGCCCCCAGCTACACTGAAGATGTTGCCAGAACTTTATTTCCCAAATGCACACATATCAGTGAAACAAAAAAATCCCACAAACTTCATCTAGTAAAATCCATAAACTGCTCTAATTTCAGATACAAACAGATACAAAAGATCTAATAACCAGTATCTGATCTAGTATCAGATGCAGAAGATTAAGAACAACTTGAACCTAAGCTCCAACTTTAAAAACTGTCAGTTTTTGAACAAACAACAGATACCTTAGTCGTCTACTGATTCCTGAACTTCTTCAGCATCTTTACCAGTCACAGCTTCCTGATCCTCAGAGAGGTCAGGAGACGCCACTTTTAATGTACAGGGCCTCGACTGCACTCTTCAAGCACTACTGCCATCACTGCACCTGCTCTACAAAATTTCAGCAGGCACCAGAGCTGGAAACGGTCTCTCCCCACTGACTCAAAGCAAGGATGCAATTTACCTTCCTTCTGGATGACACCACGTAAGAGAGTGTTCTGACTCGGTGGCAGAGGGCTTTGCATGTCACGTGCTCCATAAGTGCAGAACACACTAGTGTGTTGTTTCCTTGGTACATGTTGAAATACACTCTGAGATACATAGTTATGGCTTGCCTTACAGCATGAAAAAATCTCAAGCCATTTGACGCAGAAACGTCATAGAAAAAAAGGGAAACTTCCTGAGTAGACCTTAAACTCCTGAGTCATTCTACTGACAAGCTGGGTTTCTTGGAATAGTTTGAAGGAGAGCAGAAAAACATCAGACAGCATTACCACCCCCCCAGTGGCAACACTGGTCATGCTAACACACTCGAGGAATAGATGCAACTGAAAAACGATGAGGTGAAAAAGCCAGTTTCTCATGAGTTTGATCATTAACACTGACCTGCATAAGATGACTGCAAAGAAGTACTACTCTAAGACAGCTGTGAAATACTGAATTCAATACATATATCTGACATATTCCAACATATTGCAGAAGATGATCTTGAATGAGGCCTGTGTTACACCTGAAATAGTTTCGGAATATTCAGCGTTTAGGCTTAGTTACTTCAGCTCCGATGATCCAATGATAAATCCTTACACGTGCCATTGGCCTGATGCCACACATACTGACTCCGTTCACGACACTTCTAATCAAGGATATGACTATTCATCTGCCACCTAAATGGACGTGACTCTTACTATATCAGGGAAGTGAAAAACAACATTAACTTGTTAAATTTATTTGGTTAAGGTAAAAAGAACCCTGTGGCAGCATCTCTCAAGAATAAGTCTAAAAGACAGCTAGAATGCCCGCCGAACATCACTTCAGCATTTTTTCCAGACTACATTTGAGAACTACGTATTTTCAACTTGTTTCTTTAAGCAATGGAAACAGATCAGAATGATTTTACTGTTATGGGGGCAGTAACATCATACTGTTAACACACGTATCTACTATAAAACAGCAACTCCAAGAGAGGAACAAAGGGACATCTTGTCTAAGCTTCCAGTTTTATTAGTCTTCCCCTCTCAAAATAGTCCTGATCAACTGAGCCCTCAAAACTTTAAACTCAACTTCAGACAATTATTCTGTCGGTGTCATTAACCTACTGTTAACAGTATTTTCCCTCAATTCCAAAAAATGTTAAGGAATGTCTTAGATATGAAATGGGAAGCCTTCATTGCACTGGAATCCCGAGAAATCAGCAGAAAGGATACCTGGAACCCTTTATATTTGCTTCAGAAATCAAATGCCTCCAGCCAACTCTTCCTTTTCTTACTGTTAATTGTTTTCTAATAGCCATTACAAATTTTTAATTTAACAGTTCCCCAGCACCCTTAATTTCCATTTGAGCTCTAATAATTTTTCCAAAGAATTCAAAATATATTTTTCCTGAGCATGGATAATACTTCTAACAAGACTGCAGTGAAGATAAATATGTAAAAACAGAATAGCGATTAACTTCATAAATAGCCCTTTCTATCATGCTACAGACACTGTTATAAGCTCATTTCATCCACAATGGACAACCTTCCTAGCTCAGTGATCAATGCCACCAGCACAATTGCTTTCTCAGTGATGGAATTTAATTTTAGAAACAATTGGTTGGGTTTTCAATGAAGCATCTCAAGTCAGGTGAAGTGACAAGCAGGCAGGGAAGGGAGTTCATAACCATTGTGACAATCAAATATGATAGCTCCTGGGCAATCTCATGCAATACAAAAGAAACTTGCATTTGTAAAGAACATACTAAGACAAAAAAATTCAACTGAAATGATGAATAGGAGGAGAAAAGAGGCTTTTTACAGGAAGAAAAACAAATAGGTTTCTTTGAGAGGATTCAGTGGTAAAACAGGTGAAAAAAGATGCTTGACTATGGAAATTAATTTTGGTACATTAATACCAAAGGTGGGATGGCAACAGAGAGTGTCCCGTTACATGGACATAGGCTACAGGGGTACAAAGGGAGCTAAGTACTGTGATTCTGCAGCTCACCACTTGTCAACTAAGTCCCACGAGCCACCACACAGGCAGCTCGCAGGAAGCAAAGGAGACTAGCCAAGACCAACCTGAAGCCTCACGGTGGTTTGTGGGACAGCTTTACAAAAACTGGGCTCAGCAACACAACTTTGAATGCTTTTGCAAATGGGCACAAGCCTCTGTTCTCTCCTCTTGCTTCCCAAGGTACTTAACTTTCAGTACCTTGCCCCAGGACTTTCTTATTTTTAATTTGTTCTTCACCTAACAGTGTTTTCCAGACTCCTCCATACGCAGCTATGATGGATTTTTTTGGTTTTTTTAGAGGAGAAAAAAAATGTGGAAAGTTTTCTGCTGTTTTGTCCAGTCCAAGTGATTCAAGGAACAGTCTAATTTCGAGTGACTCAGCCAGTGCAAAGCTGGGGGGGACAGCTCTGTGACATCTTCCACTTTTGGTGGCAGTAAGCTATTAATTTGATCCAACTGCTTCCTTTGCTAAATTACTTCAATTCCAAGGGTCTCTGTATGTCCAAAAGCATGGATTTTTACCACAGGTATTTACCTGCCTAACAAAAGGTATTAACTTTCTTATAATCCTTTTATCACAGGCCTTTGCAAAGTTACAAGATCATGAATAGTATCAGAAAAAAAGTTTAGGTTAGGACTACAAAAATCCCACAGCAAACTAAAAAGCCTGTGTGAAGAAAGCTGAATAGTTACTGCGACAGACCACAAGGTCACATGAATGCTTCTGAAGCTGTCCAGGTCCAAGATCAGTACAATTTTATTTGTACAGTAGTGCAACTCAGCTTGGGAGAAATAAAAATAGAAAAGCCAGAATACTGGGAAGTAAGGGATAGTAGAAGACTGACAAAGAGCACTCAGCTGAATCAGAAATGCAGAAGACAGCTCAACTATCTCTTCACATCACTCCTCAGCTTGCCTTCAAATATTAAGTGTGTCAGACACTGAGGTCAGATGATGGCTCTAGTTGTTTTGGGACTGGCCTCTAGGTCTGAGGGATTTTTGTGTTTTCCCTTGGGTAACCAATACTGACTGCCAGTAGAGGCTTGTTACTTTCCAGATGAGAAGACAGCATAAACTAAAATACAATTTCCTAACTCCAATGGGAAAAATCTAGGAAGCATGTGTGACATTAGAGGGACCCAAATTTTGTACTTCAGTTGGCTGCATGCTGTGCCATGGGGAGCCATGAGGTTTACAGAGCTATCGTTAGCAAAACGAGACTGTTCATCTGGTAGCAAAGCTTGTACGAAACATCTCTGGATTTCCAACGCGGAAAGTCTCAGCTGAGCTGTGCAGATGCAAGCACCAACCACGTCTGAGAAAGGTAAAACTTTTACCATTAACAACAGTGTGCAAAAAAGGTCATAGGAGCCAGCACAACTTTCTGCTTCAACAAGTCTCTAGTGTAGGCATCTGCCTCTGACATGGCCACTCCAGGCTCTCCTTGGAGCTAACAGAAAAGAAGAGGTGCTTTTGGAGTGGGACTCATCCAAGCTATCCCGAACATTCACTCTAGGGTGAAGCAAGGCACACTGCACAAGTGCTGGTTCCTGACACTTTCTGTAAAGGCAAGACAAGGCAACTTACTGAGCTGAAGGTATCTACACCTCATCAGATGAAAAGCACCCACAGACTTCAGAGAGAAATGCAGATCTATGACACATGAACCATTTTAAAACTGAAGGTCAGTGTATTGTATCATCACACAAGTTTTAGGGCAGAAATTTCACTTCTCAGAAAAATACCATGCTTGGTACCCAGATCACAGAATCAGGTTACGCTTGGACAAGAGTATCTACCCAAAACCTTCCCTTGGTATCCTCTTGCTGTTGTGCGGTGCTGGGGTGCTCCCCCTCTTCCATTAAGAACGGCAGCCCGTTGACAGCAGACCCCTCAGGACTCCTCTGAGAACTTGTCAGCACAAGTGGCGTGTAAAGGGTGTCTCAATAAACAAGCTTTCCAAACTTCAGTTTAATGTAGATTCTCAATTTATCAGAAGCAATAAAAAGTTGACTTTCTGATGATCCTGAACTGAAACAGGCATGGATGTTTTAAATGCCTTTCTTCTTTCTCACTTTCACATTAAACTACTTCGAACAGCTGCAAAATGTACCTGCCTAAGTGACAATTCTGTGTAACCACTTTAAAAAAAAAAAATGACCAGCTTACAGTGCCAGGAGGTCCTGGCTCAGCATTTAGGGTCCACAGATAAGAGGCCATTCAGCTCTTTGACAGTCAGGAGACCTTACTACTATCTGGTCTGTGGCTGTCATTTGTTTGCTTTGTAATATAGTTTTCCTATCCTAGCCTGCATCCTGAAATTTAATTCTTCCCGAAGTTCATTCCAAAGTTTAAAGGAAACGTCCCAAATGGAAATTATGCAAAGTGAGGGGTTTTTTTTGTGATTTTTTTTTTTTTAAAACAAGCCCTTAGTCTATTACTAATTTTGAAAATCTGTAGTATTTCTTAATGCAGGCCTAGCAGGTGTTACAAAATAGTTGGAAATTCTCTGACAAAGTAAAATTTTCACTTCTGAAACCAGGATGGAGGAGACTGCTGCCCCTGTCCTCTGCACCACAGACCCGTTTTGTTGAATGAAGTTCTGAAATGTCACAACTATCCAAACCAGGTAGACAGTGAATTGGGGCCAAAATTAAGCAGTAAAGCAACTTTCAACTAACTTAATTCTCATACTGCAAAAGCTTAGCAGCTGTGTTCAACAGCTAGGAATTCAATGCTTTCTGCTTCTCAATTTTCAAACCTCTGCTTCAAACTACAGGTGGATGAGGTAGGATGAGTAATCAGGCTTACAAGTCATGGGCATTTCACAATACAAAGACTAATGCTACCAGACAAAATTTCTCAGTTGGAAAATAAATGGTGAATGCTTAGAAAACAGTATTTCCTTATTAGGGTGGCAGTAAATTTGAGGGCGTTGTCATCAGAGGAAAATGCAGCCCTGCAATTACAGGATTGGAATATGAATTAGAGCATTCTCTAGATGCCAAGCTATTAGTTTCTGGGTCAAACACAAAAAGGTTCTCTCTATTCAAGATTTTTGTGCTCAAGAAAGTCTTAGCAGCATCCGCTTTCTGTTGCCTGACCAGGCTGCGTTCTGAACACTTTTGTGTACTTATGCTGAAAAAACAGTAGGATATAAGACTTTCCGTGTTAATTATGAGGTTTAGAGACAGTAATGCCAGGCACAGCTAATAGATTTGGGAATGCAGAAACACTTGGGGTTAGAGCTGCACTCGAAAATCACTAGGTCATGGTTGGCTCCGTATAGGAGGCAGAGTCCTTTCTTTAAACTCACCACTAGTAGGTGTAAGTGGGTGTCATCTCTGGCTCTGTGAATGGAGAATAGGAAGGAAGATGAATACAGAAAAGTCTGAGAAATTGTGAGAAATCAGCCATAGCATCATTATTTCCTCTTAACACACGCATCCACACACCCACACAGCCATTTATAATTGCTTTATCAATACGAGCTTTGCTGCCCATTTTAAATCCAACCTATCCTTTAGAACAGGTAGCGTACGTGCTCAGAAGACAAATATTCACTGGAGCAGGAAAACATAAGGCCAATTCAACAGAGCAGATCATACATTTTTAACCTCATAGCACGGCAGGAAAATGCTTTAAACCTGTAGCAAGTCAATGAGAAATCTTCCCTACTGGTAAGCACAATAGCAGCCATCCATTTCAATAGAAGTTTATCAGCAGTGAAACCTGACCGAGATAAATGAGGAAGCTCTTGAGCCACAGCCTGCTTCTGCCTGCTGCAGGCTGCCAGATAAAATGGGAACAAAAGCTCCCTGCTGTACCCCCTACCATTCTCCATTAACCCCTGCTGATGCTTTATTATCGTCCAGGGGCTCCAAAACAGCATAGCATGAATCAGTGTATAAAAAAAATAAATAATGAAAGCTCTTCTGTAGCACAAACAAACCAGAAATATAGCCGGCAAGAAACATTCATTTTGGTAGCGCTGCAATTAAATAACAGTTCTGAGGAATTCCACATACTGGGAAAACAAGGAAAAAAAGCAACAACGTGTGTGATACCATGTATGACAAACTACTTAAAGGCAACAGAGTGCGAGCACACAAACGTGTTTCTCCTGCTTCTCCCGCCTCCCAGATTCACACAAACACATGTAAGCAAACCGGGGCCAGGCACACATCCTGACGTCTTCACGTTCAAGTCCCAGTTTCACCTTTCCACCCTGTCACAAAGACGCCCTTTGCTGCACCTCCTCCAGGGTCCTTTCCCCAAAAATTATTTAAAAACGTTTACTGAAGGTCAAAGCACCTGCTACTACGCTCATATCAAAAATGGATGGGAAGGGCAGGGCAAGCGTTACGAATCTTCTCAGGATTCATGGTGGCCCTAAGAAAGGCAGCGGGAGGAAGAGGACAGACTTGAACGTTAGGAACAGTCCAGGTGTCACAGATGTAGACAGCGCTGTCGCAGCCGGAGACTGCCGTAACCTACCACCACAGCGTCGGTGTCTCGGAAAAGGCTACAGAGAGACCACACAAGACACCGGGGAAAATTCACTAAGATGCATCACCACTACCTATTCCGCAGCGGAATTCCCTTCCACAGACATACCCAGTCTTCCCAGTAACACAGGTGAGCTTTTGACATCCACCACCATTTCCACAGCGTGCCACGCAATCTCTGAAGAGGCGTCTGCTTTGTCTGGTCTGCACCCATCACCTGTCAGCATCAGTTACGAATGCCAATTTCTAATATCAAAAAGGGGGTGTGTGGGGAAGTTCTGGTCACCTTATACATAATTTTCTTGATTTTGTACATGTCACATACCCCTAAATTAGCACCCTCAGCAAAAAAAAAACCAAACCCACCAACCAACCAAACCAACCCCTCAAAAAACCCCATCACAACAAACCACCACCCCTCCACAAAGAAAAGAACACAGACACACCAAAAAAACCCACAAACAAAAAACCCAACCACCAACCAACCCCAAATCCTCAAACAAAACTAAAACCCAGACACATGAAAGAAAGACTGTGGAAGAATTACTTCTCTGTTTCTTTAAAGGTTTTAGCCAGGCTTTTTCAAGATTTTCTGCACATTAGTAAGAGTTAACAAAATGTTAACTTTTTATAAAAAGCAGCAGTAGTAAAATCACAACACTAACACGTGGGGCTTCATAGGAAAAACATAACTAGCAATTCAGAGACCGTAAGATGACATATCTTCTCCAATGCCCTGCATAGATGTTACATGACAGCCTGGAACAAACTCATTCTGCTGGCTCACACTGGTTTAAAAACAATGAAATGGAAATTGTTCCAGCAGACTTTATGCCAGATCAGATATCTTCTGTCCTGTCACAGACATGGTAATGTTGGCATAAATACTGTATCACATGTTCTAGCCAGTTTGACAGAACTGCAGCAGGGAGATCATGCCTGATCTAGATGAATAATTCTATCACAAAGTGATCCACCACTGAAGAGGATCATTACTAACCAATATGAAACCATGGTCTGAGTAAGACTGAAGTGCATGAAAAAAATCTCAATGTTTTGGCAAGCATGAGAGTGGAGAATTTTCACACTCAAGTCCAAGAGAGTTTCACAGCTAAAGTGTTCAGTCTATTATAAATAAATCTCCAAGCACAGTGAAGACTCTGTGTCCTCCCTTTCCCCAGAGCTGGTATCGTATTAGGTGAATTATAAATCTTGTTTTCAGGACAAAGAAAAGCACGCTCCCTGAGGCCCTCCCAAGGAGGGCTTCAAAGCAACGCACCTTGCAGGACTGGGGTTACTTTGACTCTGAAGGAGAACAAACCATTATGTTACCTTCCAGTGCAAGATTATGACTTCTCATTCACTTATTTGAAGCTATAAATAATAAATATA
>NW_010267498.1:74027-79058 GCF_000690775.1 Eurypyga helias
ACCATTTCATACAGCATGATACAGTGTCTAATGTGACAAGTGCTGAAAATTATTTGCAATGGTAAGGATCCAGTAAGGGAAGCGGTTAATTCATCAAAAGAAAGGTAAATCTATGAGGATATGGCAAAGGTAGATGGTACTACTATGCACCACGTAGTAGTCAAGTCTCCTGCTTCCAGACAAACTTTGGCCTTTTGGCACTGAACTGAACAAATACTAAACAATGTTATTTTCTCGAAGACCGAGAAAGAGATGATGTCAAAACTTGTTCCACAAATGTTATATAACAAAACAAACACAAGATTTCCAATGTGGGAGAGAAGAAAAATTTTGGTTTTCAATTAAAAGTTTCAGCAGAACATACCGGAAAAAGGAAAACGTATCCCCTCACTGGAACCCTTTAAAACAAGGGAGATGCAAAGTATAGAGGATTTTAGGGGGTACAAATTATTATATGTGAAATGAGATTTATTTCTTTAAAATATGTTCTACTAGCATCTCAGCTGAGCAGCACAAAATTGAATGACAAATTTTTTAAAATACAAACATTAGTCAGTAAAAAGCTTTTTTTCCTGGTGACTTGTTGGCTTATTATTAAATTGGCTTATTTAACAAAAACATTCTTAAAAAGAGGGATCTATGACATGGCTGTCTTTTCCATCCTACACTCAGGAAAATGGAAGAAGAATAGTGAGCAACTAGCTCAAAGACAGAGAGGAAACTGAATTGATTCTTAAAGCACAAATCAACCATTATCCCACTACCCTTCTGGGCTATTTCTAGGTGTTGAGTGACTACATTCTATAACTCCATGGAATTAAAGACAAAGGTGCTATTACAAACCTCTATTTTGTCAGTTTTGGCATCTCCCCAGTATATTTTGCTTTCTGCATAATCCAACGCCAGCCCATTTGGCCAACCAAGCGAGGTATTCACCAGCACAATTCTGTCTGAGCCATCTAATGCTGCCCTCTCAATCTTTGGGATTTCTCCCCAGTCAGTCCAGTACATGTACCTGCAAAGGAAACAAAATCTTCAGAACTCTTGTTAATCCAAACTTGCATTATTCACATACCTTCTTCTGGACTACTGTTCCCCAAAACCACGCTGCATGCAGAAAAGTACATTTGTAAGCCAAATACGTTTCCTTACCTAAGTAAGGATGCCCAAACCATTCAGAAAGCATCGACATGTAAACCCACAGTTCCTTTACAAGAAACTCCTGTATCAGTCTAGTCAGCCAGAAAACATAAGCAGTGCTATTAGCTACAGTAAACCAACAGGTCAAGACAGTCCCCCAACAGTTCCTGTACAAGAAACTCTACTCAGCCAGAAAACATAAGCAGTGCTATTAGCTACAGTAAACCAACAGGTCAAGACAGTCCCCCAAAATATTTTTATACAGGAGAATAAAAGACATGTAAGATGACTAGCCAGGCATCCGGGAAGCCAAAGGGAATCAGTAGTCCCTATGCCTCAGAGCCTTAACTTTTCAAGAATCCCAATGTTCTCATTTTGAAGACTGAGAAGTTTATCACGGCATCAGCACACAGGTAGACTTCCCATCTGCATACAAGGAGACAGAGGCATCTTCTTTATATGACTCAATATATTTAAAAAATGCTCATGAACAGCCACTCACCCAACCATGGGATCCAGCACAATAGCTCTGGGTTCTTCCAGGTCTTCTGATATCAAGATTTTTCTCATGGTTCCATTAAGCCTTGTAACTTCAATACGGTCTGTGCCAGTGTCAGTCCAATACAAATTCCGGGCAACCCAGTCCACAGCAATGCCATCAGGATGTGCGATCTGTGCCGTGACAACAAACTGACTACCTGACCCATTGATGAACGAGCGGCGAATGGCCCTAACTTCATCATCAGTCCAATAGATGTAACCTTCCAGAGGATCAAAGTCAATGGCAATGGCATGACGGATGTCCTCCAGTGGCAAAACGATGTCTGTAAAATCTGGGGTGTCTAAGGAAATTCGTCTCAAGTCTGTCCGGCGGGCTAGAAGCAGCAGTTCAGTGGCACCTACATGAACAGGGCAAACAACCGTCTTACACACACTGCACAGTAAGCCTGTGAAGAGTGAACTTGATTCCGCAGCATTTGGTACAAGGTACTTTAGCGAACTTGATTTCATAGGAGTAACCAAGCTGATGGGCACCAGCACAGAGTTCCACTCAGGGGTTTCAAATGTAGGTTATTCTTCCGCAGAACAAGTCAGACGTCTTTACAGAGGAAATTCAGCAGTCATTTCCCCCTCCAAAATGTATTATGTTGGACATGTTTTCTGTCCATACCACTCCCACCCAAAGGTACTGAGATACATACACGGTGACTATGCTGCCATTTTATGCAAATCAACAGATGGCCCTGCCGCCTCCGAGATGAAAAATTAATTATATAAATAATTTAGCGTTTGCTGTTGTTGGTATAAGGGACAACCATGTCAAACAAGCTGCATGTTTCAACAACACCCTTAGAAGGGGAAAAATGTAACACACAATGCCACAAGTCAATCTCCTTTGAGAAACTCCTGTCAGAAGAATCAAATTTGGGAACTGACAACTGTCCGACCATGCAAAGCAGGAGAGCGGTCAGCTTCCCCCACACTGGTGGAGAACAAGCTTATTGAAGATGAACATAAATAACAGTGCGTCTTATAAAGCGATTTTGAGCTGAAACATACAAAAGCCTTGCTGGCTTTTAGGTCAAAAGTCAGAATCACTCCGAATAACCAAGATCAGCCTGCACCGTGGAAGACGTTTGCACACAGGGCAACACAAGCTGTTTAACGATATACATACTGGGCATCTGATCAATGACAGATGTACTCACTGTCTATTCTAATTCCTACTCCTTTTATTTTCTACTCTCTGTGACTAGATTTCAGTGTAATGAAGGATAAACCACCACCACACCCCATTCCAACTGAACTGGCTTATCGGTTTGGAGGCTCAGGGAGATGAGAGCAGCTCAGGCCTCAGGGAAGCCTGAGCTAAGGTGAAAAATGTTCACATCCTAAATGCAGGGAAAGTGTTTTGCAGTGGGTCTCCTCAAACAGCGAGGGGAAGGGTCTGGCAGGGACTGAGGTAGGTGTGGGTAGGTTTAGGAAAAGAAATGCATCAAGACTGCAGTGAAAAAAAAGACACTGCCAGGCCACGTTCT
The DNA here is from genome assembly GCF_000690775.1 of Eurypyga helias. Lineage (NCBI taxonomy): Eukaryota > Metazoa > Chordata > Aves > Eurypygiformes > Eurypygidae > Eurypyga > Eurypyga helias. Next base: position 77,207 of record NW_010267498.1, read on the forward strand.
GTTCATGTCTTGATCTTAGAGGTGTATAAATGAGGGTAGAGAAGTAAAAGAGCAACAACTAAAGCAAGCAGGTCGCTGATGGAAAAAAACATTTCCGCATCTGATGCCCAATTTCTTTGTTAAAAAGTCTGTAATTGCTGCTGGTGCTAGCTGAAACCTTGCTGCATGCCGAACTTCGGAGAACTGCCAAAGCAGCCATTACTACATTTACAGCAAGTTTAACATACTAAAAACATCTACGACATTTTCACAGCGCTGCAAGAAACAGAATCTTTCAACAGCTGAAGCTGAGAATATTATTACAAGTGTTCCTGATTGCTAGTCCAGAAGGGATTAAGATCAGCTTTGCGATCCTCTGTCCTAAAACTCCTTTTGTTCAGAAACACATGTACACCCTACTCAATTGTTCTTCTAGTGAAGAACTTTCATGCATTAATTGGTATCTAGAAGGGGGAACCTGTAATTACATGTCTATGCATCCTTCAAAATAATGCAAAGCATGTGACATAGTAAATAGAAAACAGGCACATTACTAAGATTTTTTTTGTAATTACAGAAGCAATTAATCTTGTCACAGCAGTCTAAATATACATCTGTATTTGTTGCTACTAAATATATCGAACAATTCAGCATCAACATCCAAGCATTCAGCTGCATTATGGCCATATAAAGTATTAATACATAACTCACCCCAACTATTTACATTCAAGAAAAATGTCTCTAGTACTTTCTTACCAACTTCACAGTCATTTATCCAACTTACGTTTTAAACAAAATTATGAAAATCATATTAAAACACAGTAACACGTTTTCTCGTAAAATTAAGGTTGCGTAAGTACACTAACCTCAGATTTCTAAACAGTTAGAAAGCTGTATACGGTCTACCATACACAGAAAAAGTACAAGGCATAATTAAAAATAATCCATGTGCTCCAGCTGAAGTTGAGAGTCATACTGAAGAACAAATTCCAGGTCCCCAGAAAGACCCAGCTGAGTATAAACTGTGCCTTTGCTGAAACTCACCCTTAAACTGATAAATTGGCCTTCCAACTCTTCTCAACGATGACTCATTTCAAAAGCTCCACTATCCTGCTTTCGGGTTGCAACACTGGTTTTTAGTCAAATAACCCACTGTGTCTAAGTTTTAATTTAGCACTGGGAAATGACTGGCTTTCAGCTACCCCATGTTGCACTCTGCATCCCTGAGACAAGAATTTCATGGTCTTCATCTGGGGGGCTTGGCTAACATTCCCGCCCACTCTAAAACACCACGCCTCAGCCCCCCAATCAAACAATAAAAGGTTTAAAGCTCACTTTAGAGTTATTACCCACTCATTTGCAAACTGACACCACAGCTGCCTAGTTAGATCACCAGCCATTTACTTCAGGAAAAAACTGAGTAGCAGAGAAGGATCTCACCTCAAGGTAAGTTGAGGGAAAGATCCCTCTGAATGCCTTCAGGCTTGTCCTGGCCATAGCAAAAACAGCAAATGCAAGAGCTGGGCACATTTATGGACTGATTCCATTACCACCCTCACAACAGTCAAGAAAAAACGTGGTCTCAAAACTACACCAAACAATTTGCCCTTGTGGCACACACCAGCTGTACGAAGTTCAGCTGGCTAGGCACTAACCACCACTCAGAAGACTCCTCAAGGTACTCAGTGTTGCCAGGACATAACACAACCGAGGTATTTTGTTCACTTCTGTTCCAAAGGTCAGTTACGATGCAAAAGCTGAAGTGTGACAGCAGGATCTCCAGACTTCTTCACTCTGCCTCTCTAAGAGAAACCCTGCCTCTGACGATGAACACGATGGAGAACATCTTGGTGGTGAATGGCTCAATGTCTGA
>NW_010267499.1:0-21074 GCF_000690775.1 Eurypyga helias
CCGACTTCCCAAGCCCACAGCCAGGCTCTCGGCTGGAGCCTGGCATCTCTTCTCTCCCGCGTGGGTCAGGCCAAGCGCTGAAGCCTGGCTGGGAATGAGTTGGAGGTGGAACAGACTTTCACACCAGTTTGTCCTTCTCTTGTCAGTGTGGGCAGGATACTTGCCCACTCAAGTAACCAGCAAGCGTAGCTCTCTGAAGTTTGGAAACTGCAGGCAAGGAGGGACCGAGTAGCCCAGTAACACTGGCATCATGGAAAAAAGCTCTGCCGGTGGAAACGCTGCCATACCGAGGGGTACGGGCTTTTTCCTGCTGCTTCGTTGCCCTTTGTGTGTGCCCCAGCTGTGCCTGGTTTTCCAGACAAAACCTGCCTGCTCACAGTTCAGCTTGGTTCCCTCTTTGTTACGGAGTTTTGAGGCTGTTGCGGTGTGTTTTGGCAGCACCTTCCTTCACCTGCACACCCTGAGGGCTCCCCGCTCCCTCCTCATCCCTCCGTGCGCCTCCTCCCTCGCCCAGCTGCCAGGGGAGCTTGCTGCCGTTATCCCACAGGGGTGCGAAGGCATTTGTCTTGGAGACAACCGTCAATCAGGGCCGCCTCCTCCCGAGCAAGCATCCTGTGTGGGCCACTTCTGCAATATGTCGCCGGGCTGCCTGCCTGGGGAGAGGCGATCGCTGGCGGTGCCAGTGCTGGCCCGTCAGCACCCCGAGCGAAACTCCAGCTCCTCTCATTCAAATATTTTGGGATGTTTTCAGGTAAAAGACTGGTTTCCCAGATCCTCAGTTCTGCAGCTTGTATTTAAGCAATATTTAAGATTAGTAGTTTTCCTTCCAATTTCTGCAGGTAACCGTTATCTCTAATTCCTTGGCGTAGGCTGAGGCTTCTAATAGGAACGTTTGAGTTGGTAAAAAAAAAAGGCAATCCAGGCTGTAGGCTGAGGTGAGCTGAGCTGCCGGGACTGTGTGCGCACATGCAGCGCAGCGTGGGATCTGTTCCGTGGAATCGGAGCACGCGGGGTCCCGTGGTCCAGCTGAGCTCCAGCACAGACCTGCTTCCAGGACACAGTCTGTCCCTTGCACTTGCCGGGAGGGGGAAAATGAGGAGAGATTCAATGTGCTGTGCTCATTTTTGGGAGCTTATTTTCCCACTTTTTATGGGTTCGACTTTTATGGTTTCAGTGACCTCTTCCAGGGCTCCTGGGAGCAGAAATGAAGCTCCAGGACAGAGAATGCTGTAGGCGCGTTCTGGCACAGCTGCCTTTTACAGGGAATAATTTGATTTTGTCTTTTCCTCTTTCTCTATGCCCACGTGCTTTCTGCTGCTACAAACACTCCTCTGAAATTATATGCCTCCAATCTGCAATAGCTGTTTTTGTGGGGATTTCAGCTTGTACTCTCAATGTACTCAACTCATTACCAGATGTAGTAACAGGCAGTTCTTCCCTCCTGGCCTTTAGGACTGTGCTCCGCTACCTCGGTGCACAGCCCACTCTCCTCCCTCCTCCCAGGCTTTTTGTGCCAGCGATAAAGTGGCGTAAGAGAGATGGATTTGGGGCTTGCACAACATATTCTGGGGGTGTGTGGAAGAATGTGTTTGCTCCGTCCATTTGTTATATCCCCTTTTGCTGCAGGTCACTGGTCTTGTAGCATCACCTTGAAATTCTTCTTATCCACATGCACACAACCTGCAAGTGAGGAGCAGGGACAGCTTGTCTGATGGAATGGGATAACAGGGGCAGGAACCCTCCCAGTAGAAATGCCTGGAGCTCATCACTCAAAGCCCTTGGAAATATCCTTCCTCAAGCCCAAAGAAGAAAAATTACTCTTCTTTTTAAATATACTGCATTGCACAGGAATCTGTAGAACAGAGTTCCTTAGCTTTAAATGAGGCCATTTTTAATGTGTAGTCCTGTGTTTTTGGAAAGGATTTTTATATAGGGCCTTATACAGCTGTTGTGTTGATAATTGCCAGACTTTAGGTATTTAATATATAATACTAACTTATAATATTGGTGTTTCATGCTATACCAAGCTTGCTTCTTGCTGGTTTTTGTAGAAAAGCTGAGTGTTTCCAACTAGTATCCCACCCTTGGCCAAAAAAAGGCACTAAAGCTATTGAAAAGCACCAAAAAAGTGTGAGGTTTGTTTGTTTGTTGGTTGGTTTTGGTTTTGTGTTTTATTTTATTTCCATCTTACCAGACCTGTCTCTGTCTCCCAGCTGGATTGCAGATGGGTGCTGGGGTGTTGGGGAGGTGGGTTGGACTGGACCAAATTTAACTGTGTTTGCTCTCTGTGACAGGAGCCAGCGTGAGAGATTTTTGCAGTTGGGTCCTGCGGCTTGGAGCTGGATGTCTGGTTCTGGGTCACAGCAAGCAGCTTTGGGGGTGGTATTTAGCTCTAATTAAACGTGGCAGGAGGTGAAAGGCGAAAGACAACCACCGTGCCAGCTAGAGGCACCAAGGGCAGAGGGATACTCACTCGGGGAGCTAGGATGTCCCTCTGGCCCCTGCCAGGGATAGTTCCAGGTGCATGTTGGTTGTGGTATTGCTTCTTCCACTCTACTGGGGGGATTTGCTGTGGGGAGTGTCCTGGTACCAAGCCGGGACGCTTCACCCCAGAGGTACCTGTTCTTCCACCGGTTCCCTGGCACATCTCCCCATGCTGCAAGGCTCAGACCTGTTGCTGCAGACTCCAGAGCCCATCAGCCAGCAAACGGCCTTACTTTTATCTTAAAACCCGTTATCTTAACTCCATGCCCAATTTCACACAAGCAGCTAATTGTCCTCTGTGCAGATGCCAGCGTGGGACGGGCACACACTGTGTGCGCACCACAGCGAACGCGATTTCCCCCACTACGTTTCGCTTAGATGTACAGCCCACAGCTGAGAAAAGGCCACTGCTTCCTCCAGCATCCCTTGCCGAGTGAACATGCTTTGAGGTGGGAAATCTGAGCACTTGCCTGAGGTAACCTAGCCTCGGGGGGATGTCCCCATGGGTCTCTGCCTCAGAAAAGGTGTGAGGTTTGCCCCGTTCATTTTCAGCGTCTTGCTATAAACTGGGTTTATATCAGTCTATATCCAAAGACTAGGGTTGTGAGAAAGAATTGGGTAATTTTAGCCGTGCCTTTCCCTAAAATAAAAAATAAATCACCCCAGCAGAACAATATTATTGCAAATACTGTTCCCTAATGTCTTTGAGGGAGCAGATGGTCATTCTTGGCTATTTCAGGTACAGACCAGCCATCCTGCAAAGGAACGTTCCCACGTCTCTGCGCGGCAGCGGAGATGGCAAGTTGAAATGCTCTATTTTCTTGCACTAGTTTGCTGCCTCAGAACCAACTACCCTCTACCAAACTTTTTCTCCCAACTCCAAACAACATGCCCTTGTAAAATCTGAGATTACTCACTTTAGCAGGAAATGTGAGGAGGAGGTACACTACAGTTTCACACCTTTTCTCTCTTGTTTTTCCATCTAGAAACAAGTTCTGTTCTGGCTTGACTGATTGATTGAACCTTTTTCAAGTGCTGTCTGAAGGAGACAGCTTATCTTTTACTGGATCAGAGATGTGTTTGGCTCTTAAAACAGATTTTCTTTAAAATCTGGGATGTTTTCTTTCTTTTTGTTTGTTTCCTGGAAATCACAGCACATGTACAGAATAAGGGAAAATTTCAAGCACGACAAGCTGTACTCAGCCAGAGCCCCAGTGTGTAATAGCTCAGATCTCTTGATGGGCTGCTTTGAAAACGTGCTTTCTTTGGAAAAGAAATACTGCTCAGTCCTGTGTGTCTGCTTCCACCCCAGTAGCCCTCCGTTTTGGGGGGTTGGTAGGTTTCCCGGGTCTCAGTGAGCGGTGGTGGGTGCCTGCAGGATGCTCGCAGCATGCTCACCGTTTCTGCCTTGCTGCCTGGAAGCTTCTTTGCATTTCTTGCTGTCTTGTTCAGTCCCATCAAAGATATTCCCTCCCCTGCTAACTTTACCAGGCTGAAAATGGCAGTTTCACAGAGGCTGGGGCACACCAGGAGTCTCCATTCATTTGTCCGTCACTTCTGATCGGTGAGAAGTGTTTTTAAAATAGCTTGTGGCATGGAGGAGAATCAGAGTTTATGGATGAAAATGGCACAAAAATAACTCCAGTGATGGTGGATGTACTTTTTTTTTCTTTAAAATAAAAGACAAGACTTTTTTTTGTCTGGAGACCTGAAGTATCAGTTGGAAATCTTTAGTGCTGGTTGTTCGAGGTTTTCAAGTCACATGAGCTGCTGTATACGTTAACCAGGAAGGACAGTTAGCTTCTGCAGTACATAAGGTCTGCCTGGAGTGGGAACATGGAGATGAAAATAGTTTGAATAGTGATTTAAAAGTGTCTTTGTGAAAGTAGCTTGATTTTCTTGGATAGCCCACTGTCCTAGTCTGTGAGAAGCTCTTGGTCTTGTCACACGTGTAGCCCTCTCTGGAGAGAAGCGAAGTGCTGTTATTCTCCTTTTGAAAATAGGAGATGAGACACAAAAACAGCAGACAGTAGGGCTGTTGGAGAGCAAGGACTTGCCAGGCTCCTGGGACATGGTCCTCCTCTATGGAGGACCCATCAGCGTGGACAAACTTGCGTTCCCACCTTGCGCGTGCTTTTTAGATGAAGTTTATGGATTTTTGGCTGTCTTTAGGTTGTGCCTGGGATCTCCTTACGGTCTTTAGTCCAAACACTGTGTACACCAAGCCTGGCCTCTGAAGCAGTCCAAGAACTGAGACACTTGTGTAGTATCAGCAGTAGTATGGGTTACTGAGCTTCTGAGTACTGTACTGTCCAAAAAACAGTGACCAGAGTGGTGGGAAGAGGTGGTGTTAGTTACCCCTCAGGAGGTGCTGGCAGGGTCTCCCTGGTTGAAGGGGCTCTGGCCACATTGATCAGCTGAGTAAAACCATTCACTTTTCTACAATTCCTTCTTTGGGCACTGAGGCACCATTTATATACTTTTGTAGTGATTGTAGGAGATTTTTAACACAGCTTCTTATTAAATAAATACAGTATCAGCCATCTGTTGCAGAGGATTGCGCCGAGAGATTCGACATGCCTGTCGCGGTAATAGAGCAGGAGGCTTAGGGCTTTGTGGCCACTCCTCAGTAGATGTTAGAAGGGCCAGTAGTGACAGGACAAGGGGTAACGGGTTTAAACTGCAAGAGGGGAGATTGAGATGGGACATCAGGAAGGAATTCTTCCCACAGAGGGTGGGGAGGCACTGGGACAGGTTGCCCAGAGAAGCTGTGGATGCCCCATCCCGGGAAGTGTCCAAGGCCAGGCTGGATGAGGCTTGGAGCAACCTGGTCTAGTGGAAGGTATCCCTGCCCATGGCAGGGGGGTTGGAACTAGGGGGTGGTTAAGGTCCCTTCCAACCCAAACCATTCTATAATGTGTAACATCCCTTCCCCAAACTGACTTTTTACCTCCCTTGTCATTAATACTGACTGTAAAACATCAAGTTCTGGACGTTGTCCTCAAAACACTCTGAAAAAAATTTTAGTATGTTTACAGCCCTATCCGTCCCTGACTTTTCCAAGAGATGCAGCATGGCTGACCCATGGCAGATGACCCATGAGGTTCCCCAGCTCCACACCATGCCACTCCGCTGTGCAGCACACCACGGTCTGCAAGCGTGAAGCATGCGAGGTCACGTCTCAGAAGCTGTTACGTCAACACTTAAGCTTCAGGACACCGTGTGTTGTTTTCTACCCAAAGGAAATAGAGAAGGATTGAAAACGTTACTTTCTAAGACTGCCTGTAAGGCTCAGGAGAAGGAGGAGGGTTTTGTCTTGACCATTTTTCCTGGACTAAGTGTATGTGAGGTCTCAGAGCCGCGATGGACTGTACCTACCTCACATACTGCGCTATAGGAGTCACAGGCAGGCCAAACCATTTCTGTTCCATTTGCAGAGAGCTCCTACAGCAGCCAAAGCAAACGTGATCTGACCTGCATGGCTGACCGAGGCCCTTCCTGGCAGGGTTTTCCAGAGAAAGCTGTGTAAGTGGTTGCAATAGCAGCCCTTGAGACTCAGGGTTAACCAGAGGGTGACTGGGAGGGAGCAAAGAAGGTATTTGAGCTGGCGAGGGGAGGAGAGAAGCTGACTGCGGAGTCCAGCCTGGATGAGACCTCAGGGGAATAAAGGGGTTTGTCTCCTGCCTTTGGGGCAGAGGGACAACTCGGTGTTGAGGGCTTTGCTCGTCACTGCCCATCCTAGGCAGCCTCTGTTCTATTTGCCTTCTGGTTTTATTTGCTAGCTGTATTTCTGCTAGTATCTTTATGGGATTGTTTTTTCTGTTTTATTAACAGAGCAGCTACGCTGTTACCGCAGGCAGAATGATGCTGGGCTTTCTGCTGAAAGCTGACAGATCATGGTGATGTGTTTTACCCGGCAGAGCTCACCAGGCGAGGCTCCTGTCACAGCAGAAGTCACCAGGGAGCTTTCTCAGGGCAGCAGTCGCCCCTCAGCCCATGCTCAGTCACTGGCTTCGTATTTCATCATTGCTATTTCCTGCTTGTATTTTGTGCTGGCTTCTCCATTCTTCTGAGATCAAAGACGTATTTTTATTAATCGGTAAAAAACACAGGGGCACGTATCTGTTTGATCATACACTGAAAAATACCCAGCAGGGTGAGCTTAGTCTGTTGGATCTATTGCGAGCTCACTCTGCTAATGGCTTGCTTAGGTAAAATAAGATCAAAGTTGGGAGAAGCTCCAAGTTTTCTGTGCTCTGGTTGAGGTGGTTCCATCTTGGGGTTGTTTGCTTGCACACCAGCTGCAGAGGAGGGACCAGGCAGGAGAAGAGAGACGGCAGGAGATGGAAACTTGCAGGCAGGAGCAGAAGTTCCTGAAGCTGTCAGAACTGCTTTTTTCCAAAGGTATGGTTCATCTTAATGGAAAAGGGGACCCTTTGCAGGCGGGAATTGTGGAGTTGGCCTGTGAGTGTTGGATGGACATGCCTGGTACAGAGGTAGGAAGTGAAGCGGGCAGTGGCAAGGTCTTTGTGTCTACACCTAAGCTTGCTCTGTGGTGGCAGGTTGCAGAAGGAAGGTGCAGGTTGGAAAGCACCAGGTCACCATGGCAAAGGCTCAATCCCAAATCCTGGCTTTGCTTTCCTCTTTTAGCATTGTGCATCACTGTGTTTCAGAAAGCGGGTTCAGCCACAATGACGTTTCAGGTCTTTCATGTGTGTCAGAAGTATGCCTAGCTGAATCATAGTAAAGAAATGCACTTGGTGTTGGAGAGGACAAAAAAGAGCATCCACGTGTTTCAGAGCACGACTCAGAGCCTGTGCTTTGCCTGTTTTGATAAATCTGCTACTGGATGTAGCCTGAGGCAGCAAGAAAGAGAGATCTGCTCTGCTTGATCCAGAGGCTCCATGCCTACACCTGGCCTAACCACAGGGGTTGATGTTTTACCTTCCCGTTACTCATCCAGCAATACTGGAGCCTCTTTAAAGGAGAAATGTACCAGAGAGTGCCAAAACCATTTAGCACTCACTGCTTGTGGTGCAAGGTGTTTGCTTGCAGTAAGGGAGGTAGGGAGAGGTCCTGCAAGGGTTGGAGACGATGCTGTGGTAGGGCACTGTCTAGGGGGGTGGATCTGTGGCTGGGCAGAGGAGCAGGCTTCCCTCCTCTGCAGGCAGCTCTGCTGGGTTTTCCCACCCCTTCGGTCATGTTGCTGAAGCAGACATTTACCGTTAGGTCAGGAAATATTATTCTTGTACTGTCAGGCTGCTTGAGGAGAGGTTGATTCAGTCTCTGGGCTGCAAATCAGTGCTGGGCTGGTGTGTAAAGACCCAGGGGCTGTTTGCATCACTTGTGTCCGAGCCCTGCCTGATTTCTGAGTGCAAGGCGGATGGGTACATAGCAGTGTTGTTCCTTGGAGCATCCCCATGGCTCTGACCCATCTCCAACATGCTGAGAACGCAGGGCACGAGCTGCTGGAGGCAGAAGGGGTTGTGTGTGCCCTTCACACTGTAAATCCAGGCATGGTGAAGGCACAGTCGCTTTCTCTGCAGTAAATCAACTGGGCACCTCTTCTGAGGGAGGAGAAGGTAGCACCAGACTTGGTGGCCGGGGATGTGACCGGTGCTGCTCGTTTGCTGTCCCCAAAGAACGAGCGTGGGCAGTGTGGATGCACCAGGGCCTGTAAATCATGGACTGTAAATCAAGCAGCCGTGAAGAGGGAATTGTATAGACGGCAGTAGATCAGCGGGTATGTGCACAGTGATCCAGGTATGGTCAGACTGTAAGGGACAAGGATATGCTGGCTCAGTATCCCTGGAAAGATACATTGTGGCTATCCAAAACCAAAGCACAAGGAGCTCTCTCTGGTGGCAAATATTTAACTCCCTGAAGCAACCAGAAAATACAGTTAGGCAGCTGGGACAAGTTCCACGAGACTGGCAGTTACCACTGGTCACTTAGGTTAATCACAGACTGGTTTGGGTGGGAAGAGAACTTAAAGCCCACTCAGCCCCACCCCCTGCCATGGGCAGGGACACCTTCGACTAGACCAGGCTGCTCCAAGCCTCATCCAGCCTGGCCCCGAACATTTCCAGGGATGGGGCATCCACAACTGCTGACTGTGGAAGCAGTGATGATGAAGGATGCTCATTTGCTTGGTTTAGTTTTTTCCTAAATCAGCTGGTGCTGAGGAGTAATAAAATATTTATTAGATGTTACAAAACCAAACCCAGCACAGCACAGTGAGCAGTTAAATGCTCCTGCTCGCAGCAGTGCCTGAACAGCAGGTGCCTTAAGCAGGAAGAGTTCTGTGCTGCTCGGGATTGTGTGCTGGTCTCTAGACAAAAGGCAGAGGTGCTTCCCCTAGGAATAACTCACAGCCCCCAGCTGAACCAGTCCTGTGGGAGACGGGCGATACTCATGTGCTGAGCCATTGGGGACTCTCGTGCAGCACGGCTGTGCATCCTCACATCCTGGTGCAGGGCAGACCCTGGAAAGGATGGCCTTTCCTTGCAGATCTTCTGTTGGATAGGGTGCTGCCATAGCTTAAAGTAGGTTGCAAGGGGCTTCTGGAGGTCTGTGGCCCAATTCCCCTGCTCAAAGCAGGGCTTCCTCCCAGACCACATGATGTTCGTGCAATCAGGTTGTGAAAACTTGCAAGACTGGAGAAGCCACAGTCTCTCTGGGCCCCCGTCTCAGTGCTGGACCACCCTCACTGTAACATTACATGAGAAGTCTTAAAAATTCTTGTGAAACTCTCAACTAGCTTTCAAGGCATGTCATCTGTGGCTGTTGGACATTTAGTGCTGTTGATGTGGATCATACAAAACTTGGAAAGACAACGGTCCTGTGAACACAAGTCATCTTGTTTTCTTCACACATGCAGACTTGAAAGTTCACTTAAAAAAGTGAAACTCTGCAGAGATTGTTCCCGTTCTTCCAAGTTCAAAGCATGTAAATTTGAGACTCTGCTTTGAGCCCATCCACAATACAGCGTAGGCTAAGAAACCCAAATCCAGCTAACATCGTATTGTGTGATGCAGACCCAGCAAAGCATTTTGGAGAGAGGATAGATTAGTGAGGCACGTTGCTGTATGTAACTTCTTTCAGGGAATTTTTCCATGGCAAACTGCTGCTCTTTTCAGTGCGTGTGACCTGGTGGTGTAGGCGAAGGAGGCTGGAGATGATGCACAGAGCTGGTGCCAGCTGTTCGCTGGCTGGAGCAGCTCTGGAGAAGGTGCCGTGGCTCCGTGGGTTTGCGTTCGGCTCTGAGTCAGATGGAGTATGTGGAAAAATAAGATGTAGCCGGAAAGCTGCTGGTGAGCATTTGTCCCGTGGAGGCTGCTGCGCCGTTTGCTCACATCTGCATCAAGCCAATTCCAGAAATTGCCTCTGTGATTTGCTTGTGACCGTAGTGGGGATATGGTACGGGCCAGAGATTGCTCCCTCCCGTCTCTGAGGACACCAGGTTGTGCTGGGCATGCAGTTTCTCTTAAAAACAAAACAAAAGACCAAGAAGGTAGGAAGCATTCGGATGTCCTGATCTAGTCACTGGTGAGCTCTTCCCCATCATTTATTCTGTTATGGAGAAGCCCTCTGCCAAGCTGCTTATGAAAAGCTGCACAGTCCACTAAGGATGCCAGCCCAGAGCTCCATGGGTGCCCTGCCTCATACCTGTGCCAGGAGTTCATCATCGCCGACTCAGTTAATTACTTTTTTAATAAGTATGTGTATATCTGGCAACTTAAGTACTCATGCTTGAGATAGATAGAGGCTGTGAAACACTCTGCTGCATCAACACAGCACAATACTAACCTTGGGGGGTTGTTTGGGTCCAGGGTCGCTGCATGCAGCAGGGTGTCCTGTCGAATGTAGCGATAACCGTTGGTTCTCCAACGGCTGTCACGCACCCAGAGCAGTTGTGGGTAAAAATAGAATAAACCTCTTCCTTCCTGCAAAGTATTCCTGCGTTCTCCTCCTCTCCTGTGTGATGGCACCTGGATTTGTATTTGGATCAGGGGCAGGGATGCTCTGCCCCCCTGCCAGCATCACACCCGCTGGGCTTGCAACCCGACAGGGTTTCACCTCCTGCTGTAGCTGGTGCAAAGGCGATGCTGCTCCACTGATGTGCTTCGAAGGGGAAGTAATTCCGCTCTTTTCCACTATTTGTAAGCACACTACGGAAGGTAATTGAGAAGGGGTTTGTGTTGGCCCCTTACTGGGTCTGTGGAAGCTGTTGGCTTGCTTCATCTGGATTTTTAGCTGATCACTAGTGCCTCCAATAGAGAGAGATAAAATAACACCCCAGCCTTTAAAGCACTTCAGTTTCCAGGTGAGTGTTCAGGGCATGTGCCCTTTGAAGCCTGTGGATGGGTTGGCATCGCTTGGCCCCTGCTTAAAGGCTTTGGAGCTGCCCCCCTGCCCCAGGGGCACTTCTGGGGTTCGGCAGCAGTGCTCTTGGTGCCTGACAGCAAGAAGAGGCATGAGATAGGGAGGTGGAGCGTGCTTGGCAGGTTTTCATAGAATCACAGAATGGTTTGGGTTGGAAGGGACCTTAAAGATCACCTGGTTCCAACCCCCTGGGTCTGGCCACCCTCCGCTTCCCAGCTGGTGCGGACATTGTGCACCTGCTCTCTGCTGCAGAAGCTGGATTTATTATGAAAGCGTTTAATTTTGGCTCAGATTGATGCTTTCTTGATAATGTCCGTAACAGTGTCACGGGCACGGATCAATACATCAGTGCTGTTTCACAGTCTGGGTCCCGTTAGCTGGAGATTGGGCTACGTGGCAGCATGGCACGATCAGAGGGGATCTCCTTTTCCCTGGACGGGGAAAGTATTTGCATAGATCTTAGGGGTGAGGGGGAGGCAGCTGACCCTCCGGTAGAGACAAATCTGATGATTCAGTTCCATGGGGCTGAGGAGCTCATGTGCGAGCTGCGTACTGGGAGTTTCTGGGAATTTCCAGAAGAATTGCTCGTTTTGAAGGTGGCCCATTCAATACTGAGGAAGGAGCAGAAGATATTGCTGCTAGATGGTATTACAGGAATTAAACAGGCAAGGATTTCTGGAGGTTGTCCTAAGAAATAACCTGGGAAACGAAATAAAAAGAAAGCCATGCACATTGTTAAAATCCTAAATGAAAAGCCTCTTAGCTCAGGGTATCTGTGCTCATCGTATGTCTTTCCTTGTGCCTCAACCCCCTGATTTCGGTGTTAAATTTGGTGTTCCCAGTTTCTTTTCTTGGTTTCTTATGGTCTCTGTTGCCATGTTGTTTCTGCCTGATGTTCACCGTAGTTACTAATACAAAATCATCAATACATAATTAACATCTTGCTTTTCTTCTGGGTAATTAAGTGCTTAATAAAAACAGCCCTAGCACCTTCCCACAGGTGTCTCCCACTCCATTACTACATTGTCTCTGTATCCTCTTATCGCTGACCCAGTTTCCAGTTCCATCAGAAGCTTCTGTCGGCTCAGGTTTGGAGCCTGCGTTACGTCTGAGCATTGCCCGAGGGCTTGTGATGTCTAGGGTGCTATTGGTAAACGCCACAGAGGGGTTTAGGTGCCTGACATGGCAGATGGACCCTTAGAGCCAAAAATTAGATCCTTCCAGCCTTAAAGCCGGGAGCTTTTGGCAGTGGTTGTCCACAGAGCTCATCACAGACCAAGGCTGAGGTGGGTCAGGTTAGAGGGACGGTCCTTGCTCCAGCCCTGTGATGCTGAGCCTTCTTGCATGTGTGAGACCCTGTGAAGAGTGGGCTGCTGTTTTGGGGGTGGGAATGACCCGCCTTTCCAGAGCCCACAGGGATGGCAAAGGCTGTTCCATGTTATCTGAGGCCAAGCATGTTGAGTCTTGCTTTATGTCACTTTGAACACCTCTCTGTAAGCACCAGGATAAACTAATCCCAGATTATCACATCAAATTGCTGTTGCTCACTAACCCTCCTCAGTGTGGTGTTGTTGAATTAATTACCAGTATTCATGATGGTTGTTACTGCCGTCCCTGAACACCCCGCGTGGTGCATCATCTAGATCTAGAGATATTTATCATTGCATTTTCCAAGTGGTCCCTCTCCTGCTTTTTATCACTAGCTGTGTTTACCAGGCTTCATTATGCGCTAGTTGTTTGAATCTCTCTAGTTCTTGATACTTTATTCAAGGCCATTTCGGCACTTAGAGCAATTCATTTTATTTTTCATTTACATTCTAATGGGCTGATTTATTCTGCTGTCATACAAGTGAGGAAAAAACCTCTTCTTTCATCCTCTTGGTCATTTCTGAATTCTTACTGCTTTCTTTTCCCTTTAAGTTTGAAGTTGTCATGTACACATCTTGTTTGCTTCCTTCTCTTTTGTCTAAATTAATTCTTGTCCTCGAACCTGAAGTAGCCACGTGGTAAGCCAGACACAACTACAGCTAAATGCCTGCGGCGCTTCAGCACGAGGCGTATCTGCATCTTAAGATGTTGCACTGGCATTGCGGGTACATGACTGATGTGCCTGCTGTGACTTCGACTGTACTACAAGCTGAAGACGTGGGGGGTTTTAGCTGGATCTGTTTGTAAACTGACGGATAAATTGGCAAAATAATGTCATGTTATCTCACAAGGCTGAACAAGTCCCTGTAAACTTTCTGTTGATGTCACTGTACCAAAATGAGAACTGTCTTTTTAAGTTACACCAGCTGTATGCTGGGCGCAAACTGTTCTGCGCAACAAAGAGAGAGCAGAGCAGTCGGGATAAGGAGAACGGGTTTGCCCTTGTGTGATTTCTTTGGCATTAAATTCTTTCAGTACTGGTCCTGACTGGTGTTTTATCTCTGACAAACCAAAAGAAATTAGCCAGGAGAAAAAAAATAAACGAGGAAAGACCAAGTGCGTTTTGTGGCGGTGGAGTAGTTTACAAATGGTGTTCAGGGTGGTTTTAGGTGCTTGTGGTGCTTAAATGAACTTGCTGGGGTGAGGAGTGAACACGTGTGTGCACCCACGCGAGGCTGATCCCTCATCTGTTGCTGCTGAGCCCAAAGGAGAGCAGAAGTGCACATCATAAGCACCCCCATAAGATACCGCAGAAGAGTTTGTGGGCATTTCTCCTCATACATAAACCTTTCATGACTGATTTTCTCCTTTTGGCATGTTTTGCAGATAAGTAAGCAGCAGCTCCAGACAATCAAAGATCGTTTCCAGGCCTTTCTCAATGGAGAAACACAGATTGTGGCAGATGAAGCGTTTATAAATGCTGTCCAGAGCTACTACGAGGTAAGGAGAGGCAATACCATGTTTGTATGAATCCCTGTTCTCACCCCTCTTCCCAAACAGAGCCAAATCCTGAACTAATGGACCATCCTTTTTCAAACAGCGTAAAACAAAGGCAAGTGCAAGGCTGCTTCTGTCTGATGTCTGGTGCATCACAGGGTTTGTGACGTTCAGGCTTTGAACATGCAACCGTGGCAACTCCTACACCATGGGGTATCCTAGAGCTTGATTATGGGGAAGATCACCCTTCCTTTAAGCTGAAAAACATTTTCCTGATACTTTTAAACAGTGGACTCTAATCCAGGGAAGATGCCACAATGTAAAATAAATTTCACGTGCTTCCTATGAAAAATACCAAGAGAAAACTGGGCAGTATGTTCCGTTCTTGCTTTTGTGTTGAGTCTAATTGACTTGGGGATTTTCAGCACGAGTCTTGCCTTTTCTCTTTGGTGTGACAAGTGCTGTAAAGCAAAGGGGGAGGGAGGGGGATGTACATCTACAAAGCTAGATGATAGCAAAGAACATGAAGCATCATTCATAATTGTGCAAAAGAATAATTATGCATGTCTGTCTTTTTACACCTCTTTGTATGCAGCCCTTAATGCTGCCTTTCATCTCTTTCCTCGGAAGGAAAGAGCTGCTGTTTTTGAAGGAAATAGGTGCTTGTGATTTGTATGAGGAGGATTTGTATGGGTTTTTTTTTTTTGCTAGCCTTTCTGCAAACCATTTCTCTTTCTCCCTAGAGCTATTCTGTCATAAAAGGTGAAGATTTTGAATTGTCTCCATAAAATATTTCTCTGGAAGTGGAATCCAAGTGGGGACCAAAATCAGATACTATGACTGCAGAGAATTTTAACTTTATAAAAAATGTCAGCAGCTGCTTCTGTATAAGGAAAGCACAAATTATCTCTGGATTAATTCTATTACACCGGCCTAATAGTTACTGCTCCATCATTCTCTGTACAGGAAGGAAGCTGAGAGTAATTTACATCTCTTATCAGAAAAGAAATTGCCAGGGGATCATCAGTTTATCACAGCTTCACCGAACAGATGCTCTCGGAGAAAGTTTTCAGGATGGCGTGAGCTGCATTTTAGGATGTAAGAGCAGCCTAATCTGTGCAGATAAGACTATTGGGCAGGAAAGGGAAACTGCTTAAAAACAGGCAAAATACATCTCTTTCACTGATGGGTCTGGTTGAACGTGTGTCCTGACCAGCTCCAGACATCCTATGCTGTGTAATTACCCCAAGTGATTAAACTTACAAAGAGCAGTTAATCAGCACTAGATGTCTGCAAACCCTGTGCCTTCAGCTCAGCTGGACACTCCCCTGGCTCTGTCCTACTTAAACAGGCCACAAAAAGTGTAATGCATTGCTGTGTCCTTCAGCACGACTTTCTTTTTCTTATTTTTAACCGGCAGTCTCCTCTCCCTTGCTGCTGTGGACTTCGAGCTTCTGTGCAGCTGTAGAACAGCTGTGTGCGCCTTCTCTGGCACCGTCTGCAGTGGCACAAGGCAAAGCCTCGCCGCAGAAAGCCTCTGCCCGCTCTCAGTGCCAAAGCTGATGATGATTCCCTGCTGAGGGTGCTCCTTCCTCCCTCTCTGCAGAGAGGTGCCCACCCCTGCTTGAGCCAGGGTGTCACCACAGCAGATCCTGCTTCTCTCAGCTCCTGCAAATCTGAGCTGTGTGCCATTAACTGTCCCTTGGATGGATGCTGTCTAGCAATCAGCATTCCTACTGACTTAGGAAGCTGCACAATGGCATGGAAAATATTGAAACTTGGGGTTTTTGCTGAGGTGAAACTGGCCATCTCTGCTGGACATGGCTGGTGTTTCTAAGGGCTCCACTTAGTACCAGTGCAGAATAGGTACATTACTTGGGGAATGATTTTTGTTTTGCTGGAGAAAGAAGGAGGTAAAGGTGAGATTGTAGGTCAGGATTGTGTTTACTCTGGCCCTAATTGTTTGCATGGTCCCATTCTGCTGTTAAGGCTGCTGAAAGGGGTAAGCATGTGGTCAGTCAGACAGTTCACCGGCTGCTATCGAATTAGAATAGTGAATGACCTGAGCAGGCTCTGCTGCTGGTGCAAAGCACCGCTGTGCCTGCAGAACTGCTGCAGACCTGCCTGTGAGACAGGCCCAGCACACTCCAAGAGACCTCTCCTCATGTCCTTTTACTCCTCATGAGTAAAGCTTCATCCCTCAACCAGCACTTTGCAGCACTCCCTTCGGTGAGTATTACGGAAGTGCTTCCTCAGGCCTGTTCCCACTCTGCTGTGGGCAGGTGGACCAGGGCCACGTGAGGTGTGGGGCTCATCTGGGGACGTGGCCGGAGTCGGCTGGCCCCGCTCACAGAGGTCAATTCTCTTTTGCACGGGCCGTTGCATGCACCCACGCCAGGATTTTGCTCCAGCAATTCTTGATTCCTGGCAGTCCTGCAGCCAGTCTCACAGCCGGGCGATTCACCTGGTATTTTCTAAAGAAAGCAGCTCGCTCTGCAGGACAAAACACCTCTTTTATCTTTTTTTTATCTTCCTATTTCACGGTCTTTTTGCTGCTCTGTGTCAGTCTGGCGCTCCCCCGCACCAGCCTCCTCTCTGCCAGCCGCAGCCCTCCTTTCCTCTGCTGGCTGCTGCTCCGTGTCCCAGGAGGATAGATCGAGGCTGGGGGAGATGAGGAGTTGGGTCCATCTGTTCTGATAGGGATGAGGACCACGAAGAACAACAGCCGCTGGTACTGACGGTGTGGGAAATCATTAGCGCTGTTGCATGGGGTCAAGCCAAAGGCACCTGGAGTGGATGAGTAGGGGGGGACGTGGGAGCTGAGGATGCTGCACCAGGGCCGTTCACTGTGACCTCCCACCGTTTCCAGCGGTCAGTGTACTGGGCACTTCCTCAGCTGCGCAACAGCTTGGATTTTGATAGCTCTCACCTATTACCTAAAAGCACCTGTGTACACCCATGCTGGTATCACTCGTATTAAGGGTCTGCAAGGAAACAAATGTGTGCTGGTATCGTTTCAGCGTGGATGAAAGAGGCTGCTGGTGCCATCCTGCCTGTCGCGTCTGCAGGGAGCGCTCCCCAGCATGGTGATGTTGGAAGGAAACAGCCCAGCTCTTCCTCAGCAGCGTTTCTGGGCTGGTCCTGGAGCAAAACCCACTACTACTCCCAACAGATGCCTGTGCCATCAAGCATCTGGAAACATGGATTGCCACGTTGCTGAGTTGTATTAAAAAATCTACCATGTCCTTAGGTCATCCTCAAGCTCTTTAATTATTGAGAGCTGACAGATACACCCTGGTGCTGGCACAGCTTCTTCCCAGCCTACTGCATTCTTCCATCCTCAGCAGCATTAATAAAACAGCAGTTCTTGCTGGGCATTGATTGCTCTCCTGTGCTCAGGGCTTGGGAGAGGAGTGCCAGCACAATATCCCCATGCCCCTCTCTCGCCCTTCAGCTCTGTGTTGCTCCCATGGTATCTCCTGATCTGCAGGGCTCTGCTATGTTTTGACCCTTTCTGCTGCTCCTGCAGTGAGAAAAGCATCTTCATCAAACACCTTTTCCTTCCCTCCTGCTGCCAGTGTCCTACACTGTTCATCCTTGTCCTTTCCCAGGGTGTTTTAACGGTGCTCTTGCAGTGCTGGTTGTCCAGGTTGGAAAGATCAGGGTATGGGAGAAGTTGGGACACATGTTACTTAACTGAAGGTAACATTAAATTAATGAGTACAATGCCAGGGCAGGCTGCAAAGATCTCCTCTGGCGTAGTACTTTATTGTAAGCCTGGTCCTTGCACTAGCCAGAGGTTTCCCAGGGGCCTGGCACCAGGATAAATGATGTAACGCAATGCTGCTGACTTGAGTAGGATGACTGGGCTCCCTCTACAAGACAGAATTTGGCTGGGTGAATATAGCTGTGCAATAACTTCCTTATTAAAACATTCAATAGAACAAAATATAATCCTGCTTTCCCAAAGGGCATTTATATATCTGGTGAAGTGTGACCACATGAAGTCCTAATTGCATCAAAATGTTCCATTTTAGCAGACACAAAGCAGAAGCTTCACCTGATTTCATTACGCTTCCCAAAATACAGCTGAAACCTCTGTCCATCCGACAACGTGGCTGTGGAGTGGGGAGTTGGAAAGTGGACTGGCAGCCAGTCAGCGGGCTTCCCAGCACTGAAACCACCTTTTGTGGTGCTTAAGGGGAATTTTCTGTTTTTTAACTGACACCATTTGAAGTCGCCTCTTTTTTGCAGGTGTTTCTGAAAAGCGACCGCGTTGCCAGGATGGTGCAGAGCGGAGGGTGCTCAGCGAATGACTCCCGGGAGGTCTTCAAGAAGCACATTGAGAAGAGAGTGCGCAGCCTGCCAGAAATTGATGGCCTCAGCAAGGAGACGGTCCTGAGCTCTTGGATGGCAAAGTTTGATGCTATTTACCGTGGGGAAGAGGATCCCCGCAAGCAGCAAGCCAGGATGACGGCGAGCGCTGCCTCGGAGCTCATCCTCAGCAAGGAGCAGCTCTACGAGATGTTCCAGAACATTTTGGGGATCAAGAAATTTGAGCATCAACTTCTGTACAATGCTTGTCAGGTAAGGTCCTTCCCCCAGGATGGGTGGGAATGGATTTTCCTGGGGAAGCGGTTGGCAATGGGCTCTGTTGCTGTTATGAACTGGAAACTTTGTGTCTGACCGGACTGGTTTTGAGAAACATTCTACTAGGGAAGGGGGTTTTGGTTCATGGTGGGACTTTTGCACTTCCAGTTGTGTTCTGGCTGTCCAACTGCGCCTCCTTCTCTTGCTCATACTTGTTTTGTCTTGGTTGGTTGCTTAGGGTCTCCTGCAGATGTTTTGGAAGGTCTTTATATAAAGTTTTCTTTCCTGAAATCCCATAAGATTGCCGAGATGGGAAAATTCCATTCCTCCAGCTCAGTGTCTGGAAGAGTAGGTCTTTGATGGTGCCTGAGTGAGCCGTTTTGCTGGGATTCGCTTGCCTTTCCGCTGTCACATCACCACCCCGAATGCCAGAAGTATGTTTCCGCAGCCTGCAAAACCACTTAGGAGTCCTTGCAGCTCAGATGCTGCCGAGGGGGGATGTCTTATGCAAACTTGCTTACTGAGGTTGTACGGCTTCTGCTTAAGCAGAGCGAGCCTCCGTGACCCCTGCGTGCCCGTGGTGGAAAGAGAGAGCGTCCCAAACCCCCGTGACGGCTCTGATTGCACTATGAGTTCCCAGATAGATTAAAACCTTTCCCATTCCTCTCTTTTCTCCCCAGTAAGAGCCAGCTCCCCAGAGGCGTGGAGCTGGGACTCTGCGGTGCTGCTTGCGTTTCCAGCAGCTCTTGCTGAGGGCTGTTAGTGGCTGTCCAGGCTGTTGGTGACCCAGATTACGGTCCCCTGCTATTGGATATAAATATCGCAGGCAGGATAAAGGATGTCAGAGTCACGGGGAGGGTAAGGTGATGCTGTGGAAAGTTTTCGGAGGAGGAGCAGTCCTCAATCTCTTCCACGTAATTCAGGGGTTCAGCTTCTTACTGAAATTAATACATTCAAGACCAATTCTGTCTTCTGTCTAGACATTAACAATTCTCTTCAGGACATAGAAAATTATGTTTGATCTGTGTTTTCTCCTATAAGGAGCTTAGTTATCTTGCATTTGTTCTTCTTCAACTCAGAACTTAATGGCAGTGTGGAGAGAAGGTAATAAATGTCCCCTTATGTTTTTGTAGCAAAAAGGCAACAGCAAGAACTGCATCGGTCCTTGTAAGTTATGTTTACAAACTGGATTATGTGCTCTATCCTCTGTTGGAGGAGTTCTTTAAAATCAAACCCATAATGTGTTGAGAGCTGAGTCAGTTCTGCAGTGGTGGTTTGTTTTTTTTTTAACTTAAACCAACTCAAGCCCTGTGTGTCTCCTCCTCCCTTGACCTGTGCTCAGCTAAGGAACTAGGGCGGTTTTCTGTGAGCGTGTGTGGCCCTGCCCTCCTGCTGTGTGGTTCCCAATGATGCAGAAAAAAGTATTGAACTGTGGCTGCCCTGCTTTGTGGATGATCTCTGTTTATGAGACATTTTTTGGCTGTATTGGGTTTGCATGGCAAGGTTTTGGTAGCAGGGGGGCTGCAGGGGTGGCTTCTGTGAGAAGCTGCCAGAAGCTTCCCCTGTAGAGCCAATGCCAGCAGCTCCAAGACAGACCCGCTTTCTCATTACCCTCCTCTGATTGGTCATGTTAATTAAGAACTATTGTTGATTTATTAATTAATCAATTAAATATTAATAAACTAACTTCCCCAAGTCTATTCTGTTTTGCCCGTGACTGATCCCTCCCTGTCCTTATCTCGACCCATGAGCCTTTCCTGGTTTCTTCTCTCCCCTCTCCCATTGAGGAGGGGAGGGACAGAGCAGTTTTGGGGGCCACCAGGCCACCAGCCAGAGCCAACCCACCATCAACCCCAAGGCTGCTCCTGCAAACTGCCCTGTTGCATCGAGCAACCTGTTTCCTATTGTCGGTCCTGGTTTTACTCCAAAAGCGAAGGATTTAATTCTGGGTCTTTTCTAATACTCTGAGGCAGCAAACCTGTAATTTAAGCCTTTAGAGAAATACATAATTTCTGTTGAAAGCGAGTATTAGCATGGGAGTTACTCTGTTTTTAATACCCGGACAGTGTGTATTAGCTCTGTGGGGGGAAAGCCCTTTATGCAGGGCACAGCTTGGAAAGCTGCAAGGCCAGCAGTCGTTCAGCTGTTTGGCATCTTCCTGGGGTACGGTGTGAGTGGTTACGGGGCCGTGGTGCTGGCATGGTGGGGTGGGAGCCTGCCTCATGGAGAGGAGGTGGGATTGGGTCCCTTGCTGCTCCGTCTCCTGTTAGGTGCTGCTAGGAAGGCAGCAGTGAGCACCCAGGGAAGCTGTGGGCTCTGCTGTGGGACCCTTCCTTCAGTGCTACCTCTGCTCGTGTCCTCTGGGATATACCAGAGAGATCTTCCCAGAGAGGGTGGGGGGGCATGGGAACAGGTTGCCCAGAGAAGTTGTGGATGCCCCATCCCTGGAAGTGTCCAAGGCCAGGCTGGATGAGGCTGGGAGCAACCTGGTCTAGTGCAAGGTGTCCCTGCCCATGGCAGGGGGTGGAACTAGATGATCCTTAAGGTCCCTTCCCACCTAAACCATTCCATGAGCTCTGAAGCTCTCTGGCCACCAGCTGCTCTATGCTTCCGCAGGTTTCAAAGCCGCAGCAGCTGCTGGGTGCCCAATTCTTGCCCGCTGGAGATGCAAGTCACGCCCTGAGCACTGCCCGTTGTGGCTTGGGAACTCTCCCATGCCATAACCTGTGGGAATGTGGGAACATTTCTAG
>NW_010267500.1:0-8545 GCF_000690775.1 Eurypyga helias
TTCCTGACTGAACCCAGCACACTCATACTCCATGAAAGTAAATATATAAATTTTACTAAATCTCTAAAATCCTTTTAAAAGGAAGAGTATTTTAGTGACTGCTACTAAATCTTTGTATTGACATTACCACACATGGACTTCAGCATAACAGAGAAAATAAACTTCCTATAATGTCATTAATTGTTAAGATTTCTGTAGCATTGTTTCTCTCAATGGAATATATTTTCTGCTACTGCATTTAACAGCTAATTAGTGTTTCAAATGGCACAATCAAGTCTGAGTAATGTGAATAAAAAATACTTAAAGAGGCAGAAAGCTCGTATTTTTCCTAAAATATAACCTCCTATTTATAAACTCAGGAACAAATGTATTTTGCCACCTTCCCATTTCTAAAATAAAAAATACTAGGAGTTTTTAGAAGATCATAAAAGAATTGACCTGCGCAGAAAATTTACTGCTTTTTTATATCAATACACATTCTTTTTCTTAAGCAAGGAGTAAGAATTATAAGAAAGCTCCCTTACTCTTACTGTGTCTCTTTCACATTGTACATATTACTGCTGCAATTTTCTGCTTTTTTATGCCTCCAAGATTACTGTTTCTTCTGTACATAACAGAAGTTGACAGTAATGGAAAATACATGTAAATTCTCTTGAGCTCTACCTGCAAGAGTGCAGTAGCTGCCTTTTTACTGTCTTTACTGGAATTGGACAGATGAGCTAATGCTGGCAAAATGTAAAAAGACAAAGTTATTATATCAATTTAAAATAATAGATATAGGAATATGTCACTTGATGCTCAGAGACAAGAAGAGTAGCTCAACTGCTTCCTAGCGTGCAGAGTCCAGAGAGATGAACCAGAAGAAAGAAGAATCAACCCAACAATTACAGTGGTAAGATTCCTATAAAAACGGCATTTGAAATCATTATTACATACTCGATTGTATCTTGTGCTAGTCCCCAGTCTTTCAGGCTGTCATGTTACTGGACTTCTCCCTGTAATTTGACCTTTTTGTCAGGACAGTGCATACATTGCTGTTGATCAGATGTGTGCAGTAGGTCTGGTCCTTCCCTGCAGTGCTTGCTTTGCTATGTGTCACCAGATCAACTGTGCTGTACCTACCTGCAGCTGGTCAGATGCTGGGCATCTGGCTGCATCTGAGAAGAGCCAGGAGCAGGCCCACATGTGAATGAATTGCCTTGGTAAACTGCAAATGGGCCATTGTTTTAGGGTAGGAAATATTAACACCACCAAAAGTTATGAATTAAAATACAAGGTTTATGTGTTTTCTTAGCTATTTAAACACATCAAATATGAAACATAATATATTATTCCCATTGTATTAATCTGAAAACAAATGTTATAATATCCTGGTTTAAATGTGTTCAATACCCTGGAAAAAAAAATATAGTGCAGAAAATATACTCGAAAAAGGATGATAAAAATAGTTTTAAGTATCATGTCTTTCAACAAGTCTGTTAATGAATTTTGTAACTTTGGAGCAACATTTTTAAATGTTTTCCTATTTTCTTCTTCTCTGATAAATTATATGAAGGAAACAGTATTATTTTCTTAAGTATGTTGCTTCAAATAAGCTGAAGCACCTATCCTCACAAGAGCTCAACCTGAGTATTCTCATCTGAAAGACTAGTATCATTACCTTAATGACACTCCCGATAAAGAGTAGTATAAAAGTATTTCAGATTATTATTTTTTTTAATGTGATGACAGATACCCTTCTGAATATTGTTGGGTTTTTTCCTGTTTAAAATGGAAAAATATATAACCATCACAAGCATGTTGCAAGATTAAATGTTTGGTGATCTACGTACAAATACAGAACACTATAAATGATAAGTATTATTGTTACTTTGTTCAAAATATGCCTCGATTTCTTTATAAAACTTTCACTTTATTGCACAGAAAATTAGTTATATTTTATGACATACATGATTATAGCAGTCAAAACTTACCTCATCTTCTGAAGCTATACTTAGAAACCAATATTCTCCATTTATTCATCTCCATGCTATTATACCAAACAAAAGTACTGAAGCACTGTCAATTTCAGAACACATAAACAGTTACTTATCAGATAGAGAATGGTCTTTTCTCAAGAAATAAAGCAGTCCACATATTCATTTCAAAACAAACTTAACAGACTTCTGGAAAACAGATAAACCTTCCTCTGTACCCACACTCACTCTGTGCTCTCTAAAAGTCTGGGAACCTACAGAGGGTCTATCATTTGAGTCCAACCCTTAGAGTACACCTGAAAGTAACACTTGTCATAAGATAAGAAATAATATATGATAATCATTACAGAAATGTGTGTGTAAGAAAAAGATGACGTGGGTTTTTCTGTAGCTAAAAGTCAGAAGAAACAGACTAGTTCTAAAGCAGTGAATAGACAGCATTTTAACCTTATTTAGATTAAGATAAAATAAGATTATTTAGACTAACCTTTTAAAAATTACAGTAATTTTTATAATAGCAAATAACACAGTGAAAGTAGGGTCTGGACCTGGAACTTCCTCAGCTAAATCTGTTCATGTAGAGGCTCGTTTAGAGACTTCAAGTTTCTATTAAAATATTATCTCTGAATTTACGTAATATTTTCTGTTCTAATGGGTTAATTCCCATTTGGTTTTGAACATCTATTCTTTCCTATTAAATTTACTTGTCATCTTGCTTGACATCCACATGATACTCAGCAGCTGCATATATTTCATATAATTCTATGACACTAATTTTCTATTTTAATACCTATATGACATTGTTCTCTTACTTACTGTTTGGATTGAATCAGTGATCCTAATGCTTTTTAGCTGCTGAGACTGTCTTGTCTACTTCCCACCCCAGAGAGCTACTGCTTAGGTTGGGATATGCACCACTGCAGCCTGTACCTGTACCTCTTCTTCCAGTTTATACTTCCAGTCTTGGCATCCCCAAGGACACCGGTTGGATTACATATTTGAAGTAATGTTGTTTTCCTCCACTAAAGGCCTCATGACACAGGACAAGTTTCTTCATCTCTAGTGATTTTAGGTAAGATATGGGACTCAAATATTTGGGACTAAAAATTAGATTTTGGGAAGAGTCGCACTGTGATAAACTCCCCGCATTTTGGACTGTCCCCTCTGTGGCAACCATTTATAACCTGTCTTCTTGTGTTCCCTGGTTGAAAAGCAGGTTGAAAAGCTTCTGCATTGATAAGAAAGAGGAATATCACACTTTTAGAGAAACTCTGAAACAGGGTCAGTTCAGAGTGTGGAAGAGGGAATATCAGCTTCAGTGGGTATGCATAATGCAATTAATAAAGTAAGAACAGCAGACACCATAAAATATTTTGAATAATTCTTTGATCTGAAATACTAAGGTTTGCCTATGCAGACAAGTTACTGAAAATTAACGAATGTAAACTAGAGCATGAATTTACAACTCTCTTTACCCAATACTGACTGTTTGTTTGTCTGAAAAATTCTGCTACCTGTTACAAGTGGCTTTTTTATGAGGCCATTCACTCCACTTGCAAAGTATGGCATAATACCCCATACGTATGGAGCACTGAGTGTTTGCAGGTGAAGTTAATAAGAAGTGATGACTGTGTTATAAATTTGTACCTTAGATTGCTGCAAACGATGTCTATGTAGGAAAATCCTTGCAGAGGCAACATGATTGTCCATTATCATCCATAGCTTCAAAAAGTGTTAAGGATTGTCATTCAAGAATTATATATGCCAGGTTTAAATTAATTAGATGCAAGTCAATGAAAATGACTGCTTTGACAAAGAGGGCATGATGAATGACCTTTCTAAGTGGAAACAAAATTGTTTAATTGAATGTTTCAGTAAAGGGTGGTGCTTTTTGTTTTTTTCCTGTCAAATCACTGGAGTTACAGAGCAGTTTCAGAAGGCTACATGGCAGGTGGATGGAATGTAATTTCCCATTATTTTCAAAATCTAATTTTGTTACTCTGTTTCTGAAAATTTCAGAGATTGGTGTTGTGTGTGGGATTTTTTTTTTTTTTTAAGGAATTTGGTTACATAATTTTACATTTGCTTCAGAAGGACAAGTATTTAAAAGAGAAAGAGTACCTGGATGATTATAAATATACGTAGAGAAATCGTTTGAGATTAATATAGTTACTTGCTTAGTGAATCTGAGGCTTTTTTCCTGAATTTTTCTTTTGACAATGCTTTACCATGTGTCATAGAGACAGGTATCTGTCCTTTGCCAGCAGATAAAGGAGACAGATACAAAACTGTTCCAGCTGTTTAGTTTTTTCCGGTTTTGTATGTTAGTGGTAGTCACAAAAATTATTTTAATCTTCTTTCCCAACCCAATATGAGTCATAAATTTGTCATACACCTGTATCATACTGCTGTGTATTGAATTGTCCCTTCATCAGACAAATGGCTTTTGAATATATCCTGAAAATGTCTCTAGGCAGATAGATGAACCTAACTGAAGCTTCACTGGCCTCCTTGAATACTTCTGTGCCATGTCAATAGGAAGCTGGAGCCTGAGGCAGAGTCATATGCACACATACTTGGGAAACTTTCCTGTAAGTTTGAATTTGATTCACAACCATCTCTGTTAGGGAGTTGTGTGGTGTGGGGGAAAGGGAAAAAAAAGGGAAAATAACCTTTTGGTCTCTGTATTGTTTTGAATTTTTAAGGCAATTCTGAATTAACAATAAAATTAACAAGTTTTCATTTGAAAACTCTTTTGCTTTCAGACATTGTAAATCTTTATAACATTCCTCTGAATGAGAGCTTAAGTTGCATCAATACTTCAGTGTTTCATAATGAAGTTACAGTGCAGAATGGTCATGCATAGCACACATTGCTTCTGCTTTAACTTTATCCCAATTATTTTCTCTTATTAAGCAATCAATTATTTTCTATTTTCTTTTTCCTTCTGTAGATGTTTCAATACAATTTTAATATGACATTAGTCAGCTGGTGCACATAATAAACCAATTTTTTCCTTTTTACTTTTTCACTATATGCAGTCTTGTTTTGTCAGCAAGTTTAAGCTTTTCAAACTTGAATGGTCTGCTCAGGTGATTTATGAAGAATATAAATAAACACCTAAATACCCAAAGAAATTCCATTTGTGATATAACGCTTCCTAACAAGATTAGAGTTCTTTTATCCACCTGCAAAACTGCTATAACTGCTCTGGTGCTAAAATACATGATTTTGAAGCTTATCTGAAACATACTTTTCTGTACAGGGGAAAAATTGATCACCAAAATAACATTTTATACTATAATGTGTTCTATCTGAGAAAATACACTTCTGCCGACCAACTGCTCTAAGTGCAGGTGAATATCCACTGCAGTGCAGTAGTCTTCAGAGGATCCAAGAAGTTATATCTAAAACTTTTTCACCCACTCTGGTGCAAAGACTGAATGGCAGATGGCATTTAAAAATATTTCTTCACTTGAAGAAATAACTGAAAGCTACTGATTATTATCTGACTGTTGCTGACTGAATAAACTGTGAGATCAGATATTCAACTGATACTCACTGATTTAAGTAGAATTAAAAAGAGATCTCTTTAGGCAAAAGGTTATTTCTTTATAGTAATTTGCTCACAAGTAAACTTTTTTTTGCCTGCAAATGACCCTTTGTAAGTTACTGCTCTGGGAGACATTTTTGCTGTCAAAATTATCACATCGTTGCTGTTTCCAAGAACTCCATCTCTTTAAAAAAAGAGGGCAAGTGAGCAAGCTATGCTCACTGTTCTGTCTGCAGTAATATACTTTACTTTTAACTAGCTCTTTTCCTTCTACTCAACTTCTGTCCTGTGATGCAACAGATGGGGAAAACTAACTTCCAGGAAAAAGTTTTGAGAAACCCACAGGCAAGGACTTTCTGTGAGTCATCAGTGCAATTTATTTGATTTGCCACCTGATCGTTGTGTCGTTTGTTACTGAAAAACATGGATCTTGGGAGCAGGTGATGGGCTTAATGGGTAATGCTGAATGGTGCAAGACTACAGTTCTAGAGTAGAGTGAGGAGGAATAAGAGGGATACCTATGAAAAAAATTTCAGGTATGTGAATAAAATATGGTAGCAGAGGGATGCCTCCACTTGATTAAAACTAACTTGTTTTGGTAATGAAAACAACATTCTTTATAGAGCCCTAGATGTGCTGTTTTATCCAGTTTCTAGTACTACTTGCTTAAAATTAGCTCAGTTATCTCTGAGCTATGCTGCAGGGTCAAAACATTTTCTGGAGTGACTTTTCAGCAGTACAAGAGCTCAGTGTTGTACCAATCATTAAAAACTAGCCTGCAGAAATCACAGTCAAAACACATGAAATTATACATAATTATAGCACTGCAATTTACTTCCCCTGACTACACTGTTTGATCTTCATTGGAACCATCAGCAAGTTGAAAACCTTGGAAATTCTAAGATTAACTGAAAAGGAAAATAAGTTTTGGTATTTTACCTTAGAATAAAGATAAAGAACTTTTAGGTAATGTTAGACATTAGGCTAAGAGGTGATCATGCACCTACATACCATATTTCAGATATAAAGTCAAAGTCTTTTGATCCACTCAAAATATTTCAATTCAATTTAAAAAAAAATCTGAAAAAAAAGAAGTAGAAAACATGATTAATTTGAGTAAATTGAGTAAAGTGTAGTACCACTGTATAGCTGTCACATTGAGAGAAAGTATTATTACAAATCTGGATTATTGGTAAGGAAATAAAACACATAGTTTTACTGAATTTTTCGTTTCTTGCTTGACATGTAGCAAACAAATACAATTGTTATTGACCATGATATATAACAATAAGTACTAATGTAATTTTGACTGGAGTAATTTGTATCATCAGAATGAATATTATTTCCTAAAATTTAGATTAAGATTATTAGAGCTCATAAATATGGATTCAAATAAATAAAATAATTATATATTATTAAGAGTTAACTTGGCCCTGTACCATTTTAACCTTATCTAATAAACAGTAGTCTTTAAAAATAAATTCAATGCAATTTATCTCTATAATTCTAAAAAAAAAAAAAATTCTAATCTTCATAAAATAGTTGTAACTTCATGTGATGGGGTTCTGCATTTTCTTATTCAAACACACATGAAGATTTCTAGTCTAATCTCTCTGAGTTAAGAGTTGAGATATTTATCTGAACTGCACATACCTTGTGAACTCCTGCCATTCCAATATGCTTTACAGCAGAAGTTTTCTAAACTTTTTGCAGCTTGTAGTGATAAAACTCTCAATATTCCTCTGAGATAACAAAATTTCATTTACTACCTTTGTTGCAGACCTCAGCTGTTTTTTGTGAGTTTATTTTAAGGAAAAAAAAGTTTGGTGAATTTGAAATATGTGGGTTGGGTGTAGAAATTAGTTGTGATATTGATAAACTCTACCAGAAAATGTCCTTGGTAAAAAAATCTGTTGCATGAAGGACAGATTTGTGCATATATCTGAAGAATTATATGATAATATCTTTCAGAATTGTTTTTGAAGCTTGTTACATAAAAAGTCCTATTTTCTTCAGGTTGGAAAACCTATTCATTTGAAAGTAAAGAAGTGTTTTGTTAGGAAAGAGTTTTAAACTAGAAACAATCAATACTTTCTTTTCCACCTAACGGAAATTTCTACAATTCGGCTATGAGATCTTCTCTAATCACTGATGTTCCCCAGAGTATATTCCAGGACTGGATTATCAGAACACAGGGTAGATAACTGAATTTGGAATATGCATGAGGAAGAAGCATGTTTGTTTCTTCACTCAGCACGTCCAAAATTTATGAACTTCCCCTCCTTCTTCTGTTTTGAATTTTGTTAAGGAGTTCATGAATCAGTTGGGAGTCAGCAAAACGTTAGCATTAATGAGTTCATTTCCACACAAATTGGCTCATTATGATGCTGACTTCCAGTGTTTTGTGACTGTCATGAACTCAGTCCTCCTTCAAGGAGTGTTCATTTGCTTGCCTCTCTCAAAATGCACTGGTGGTGGGGAGGCAAATAAATAAATAAAGACATACAATTGTACCAGATTGTTGATGCAGCAAACCCTGTGGTTTCTCCATAGCTAGTTTTAGAGACCTTTGAGTACAGTATTTAATTGTTTCATTTGTCAGAATGCACTCATTCTGTCTGGCAGTTGGTGAAAACTAATACCCACAATCTGACTTTGCAAATTATATAAAGAAGATCTAATTTCAGTTTTGCAGCAAAATATCTGACCCTAAATTATTATAATTTCATAGAAGTACACTCAAATGGAAATAGACTGTAGGAAAAACATTTCTGTAGTACTCAACCTTCCAACAATTCTCTCATTAGCAGAAGCAGATTTGTTTTTTTCACCCCATGTCATATTTGTGCCATAGCTATGGGATTAATGATACCACTGATCATTCAGGCTTTTCAAAACAAACACTGAATGCCAAGCTGTTTGTAATCTTTTTCAAGTGAGACATTATGCTCATTTCCCTTCAGACCACTGATTTGGTCGTTAATCCATTTGTAACTCACTGTGATTATGTTCAGCA
>NW_010267500.1:8576-57612 GCF_000690775.1 Eurypyga helias
TATATCACAGTTCTAGTCCCACAGGCTTCTTTTGTCTCATAAGGCCTGATAGGATAAAGTAGATATAGTTTATTCTATCATCCCGATCAGATCATTAATGCAGATGTAGGTTAGTCAGCCTGTTAAGTCCTTTCTTCCTGTCAGTTCTGGAATGGCATGATTTCATCCTGTGACCTGAGATTACAGTTGTCTCTTTATATCCTTTACCTTCACTATAGGTCAGGTCTGTGGGTATAAGTAGTTCTTTTTTTCCTGGGGACAAAACTATTACAAGACTTCTGGCTAATAAGATTTGCATTAATTACCATCAGCTATGACCATGTCAGTGCAACTGGGCATTAATAACTTTGAAAAATCTGTGTGTCCGTAATATACATCACATGCTAATATAATATTCTTTGACATTTCTGTCCTTCCAAAGTCTTCTATCTGTCATAACATTATAATGCCATTATCTCTAGTATTCATATCTCCAATATGTATTTTTCTCAGAGTGAAGATCTGTGACCTCTGTTACACAGGATGTCAAAATGAATAGAACACAGTGGTCTTTGCTGTTCCTTAAATCACTGATAAATATTTATATGTCAGTTTTAGTCTCCAAAAGCTTATCAAGTACATATGAAAATGCAGGAAGTGATGCTGCATTCATGCAATACTTTATTCTCATATTTATTGTTGGTGAGCAAAAACCACTCCTGTTCCTACAATGTTATGGGAGTCCTCAAACTGTGTATTTCCAGTTTGCTGCTGACTACTCTAATAACCGAGATATGTGCATGCATAATATGTGAGAAAACCTGAAAGTCTTTTCAACACTATCCTCTCAGTTAAAAATAGTGAACTCAAATTTCGAAGAAAATATTATCCAATGTTGAATTTTGAAGTAATGATGCAAGCTTAGGAATGGATATTTGGGTCATGTTACTGAAAAGATTTGGGAATACTTGTCTAAAAACAATGTCTGACACTGATGCTACCCAGTTCAGATTTTAAATACTCGTATTACTGTAATGTGTGCTATAAAAGGTTACGTCATCTGTTAACTCATTGCATGTTTCCACACTATATTGCTTCAGAAATCCATCAATTAGTTTATTTATTGAGTTCTTGAGGTTTTCTTTTCAGTAATAGACCCTGTCTGAAATCTTGTCTCTGATTTGTAATAACTCCTCTAATGTTTATGCAAACTGCTGAGGCACTCTGTCCAAGGACATGCTTTTGTTCATCTTGTGGATTAGCCTGAACAGATTTTTTTTTTTTCTTTCAGTTTTTACCCATTACAAGCTGTAGTTCTCCTGTACCTTATAATTTATTCCAATTTTGTAAATTCAGATAACATCCTTGAAGACAGGGTCAATGTCTCTCAATATTATGGACCTAGAGCTCTCCACTGCATGAGCATGTGTGGTTTGGATGTGTTGACCTTTTCGTCAGGAAGTGATTTTTCCATTTCATTGAGTTGCACTTCAGGCTAAAATATATTTCTGATTAAAAGTAAAAACTACCACTTCCCTGTAATTGTCCTATGATGAATCCTTATGGTTTTTAACAGTCAAGGACTCATGCACATTCACCTATAATTTGAGACTTTTATAGCTCAGCTAGAATCATAACGCACATCTGTTAAATATTATAGATCATGAAGAGAAATTTTTTACAATCTGATTATAAACAATCCTGCAAAATCTGCATTCTTCTCTCAGCATCTAATTCAGCAAACTTACAAGGGCATCCAGTTGTTGACTTAATTGATAGAGAACCTTAGAACTTTCAGTAATCCTGGGGTTTGTTAATGTATCTAAATATATATTTAATTTAAATTCCTAATTCCAGAGTCACAATCTTCACTTTTTAAGCTAAATATCGTCTTTTGTTTGATAATCAGTTTCAAACAGTCTTATAAGTTAAGAAACACCTTTTTTCTGTTCCAAGGATACCTGCTCTTTGCTGGGCTCTGAACTCCTATTCTTATGAAGAGTAAAACTCATTAGCATTTTATAATAAGATTAGCCCAGGAGGCATCCTTATTTTTCTGGGTGAATTACTAATTCAGAAGAATATTTAGTAAAATGTAATAATTAAATATGTTCTCTAGATAAATAATCCATTATATGCTGGATAGCCTGTAACAACATAAATCAGGTAAGCATGTATATATGCATATACAAAAAGTTGTTCATTCAATATATAAATGATGGAGCATTGTTGTAGTTCTGAATTTATTATAGTTTATTAATGAAGAAAGAAAAGTAGAAGTTATTCTTAATAATTGATTTAGTATGTCCAAGGCACAAAATTATAAATTTTTCCTTTAAATGTGATTGTGTATTTTAAGTAGGTGAAGTTTTATGTTAGCAAATATTTGCAATTTAGAGGCTAAAAGCATCATAATGATTTATTAGACAGAGATCTCTGGAGAAGACTCCTCCAAAAATGTGATCTTACATGGTCATGTATCAAGCTACTCAGGAAAGGCAGTAGCAGTAACATACAAATCTATCCTGAAATTTTCTTTGGGAAGAATAATTAATAATTTTGAATGAGACTCTTATTTTAAAAGGATGTTAAAAAATGTGAAGATGTTACTGAAAATAAAATGGCTTTTTTTCTGGTAACAAACCATTATAAGTTACCTTTCTGACATCACTGCAAGAAACACTTATCATAAAACAAACGTCAGTGTATATATTTGCCAAATAATTAATATTACTTTGCATTGTGAATAAAAAAATATGTTGTGCAGTAGCTTAATTCAAGCATAAAATTAGATTTCACAATCAGTAATTATAACTATATTTAACATTCTACAAAATACCAGGATACATTGTTTAGTAAAAGCACTTCATGTAACAGTAATAAGGTCAGTCCAATTCTTGTAGAAGCTGATGTTCTGTTTATATGCAAAATACAAAACAGTGCATATTCACATACAGCATACCAAACATTACAGAGAAATCCATTTGGAATCGTCTGTAGATGCCCTAATCTGTGAAATGTTGACCCACACACGCCATACCACAGGATCTGCATGCAGTGCCATACACACATGCTGCACTGCAGGATGTGGATGCTACACCACCCATGCACACTGCACTGCGGGATGCTACAGTCAGAGGACATTCCATACCAACGCTTGTCAGCAGAGAAGGTGCAGTTCCTAGCACACACTGCAGTCATGGCCCCTTTGATGACAGACAGGGTTAGCACACTCTGCAGACCCCTTCGGCCAGTACTTCCAACTTTACAGCCTGTAACTGGTGTGCTTGTTTTGAAACACTCACAGTTCAATGGAGACCTGGTTAATTCTCTGTACAGTCTTGAAATTTCAATCAGTCTAAGCTACAATATGTTCAGACATGAGTTTTGCGAACATATACAGACAACTCCACTGAGATGGAAGATTAGATCTATGTTTTGTAGGATTTTTAGACTTCTCAGCTACACCTGGGACCATCTGTACAACAGTTTAAGTCTATAGCATCCATATAAAAATAAGTACCCCAAAAATCAGTATAGAGATAGGCTAAACTTAGAAAGTGTATATGTAGAAGGACTAATAAAGAAATTTTAAGAAAACAAAATGACATTTATATGCATTTTACAGTGCTAGTGTTTGTCACCTTTCCATTTCACCTATATTACAGCTCTAAAGACAGACCCCTGATTACCGTTTCACTAATTTTAATGCATTGTGTAATGTGTGGTTTGCTTTACAATTAGACAGTTTTATTACAAATATGCAACTTCCTGAATACTATCAGGTGTAGGGACTCACAAAGAAGTTTAATTTGTGGTGTTAATGGACAGAGTTTTCTGAAAAATTCAGCCCCTGTGTATTCAGAAAAATAAGTTTCCATATTTTCTTAACAGTTCTTCATAGATAAACATTTACATTTACATTAAAACAACTCTACAGATTTTGAAGCTTTCAGAAAAAGGTCTGACTCCTGAATTTCTACAAACAGGAATTCTCTGGTTTTGTAATGTCCAGTCTCCTGGCACTGTTGTCATGCTTTGCAAGCAAGAACAGGAGGCACATTCAGCATGCATTGCTTTTCAAAAAGTCATAACACAAACTGAGCCAAAGAGCCCCAAGCCTTGATGAAAAAAGTGCCATAACAAATAAGATACTCATCCCACAGGACAAAGCAACAGTGAGAAATTGGAAATAAGACTCGTAAATGTAGAACAGGAAAGCATTGGTACAGTGGGAGACCAATTAGTTTTAGAAGGCAACTGATGACATTTTAGAAATAATTAGAAGGAAAATCATGAGAAGGGCAGAAGAAAATTGAAAAAGACAAAGGAAAAAGAGCAAATAAATTAAACGAGAATTCAAGGAAGAGAAAAAAATAGTGAAAAAAATGCTTTGAAAATTTATTATGGCTTTTTTCATCCTAAATTAGGTAGGATAAGGAGATAAAACACATTCACTACAGTATCAGCTTACAGAGATTTATAAATGAAAAAAAAAAAAAAAACCCAAACCAAAAGCCCCTACAGATCATACCATACATAATGCTTTCCAAGAAAAGTCCTGGTAAGAAATAACAACTTCTGAAGGAACTTTTATTAACTTTAAAGCTACATTGGTGCATGAAGCAAGCATAAGCCATGAATGGTGAAACCACTTAGCATGAACAGTGGGAGTGGTCAGGAGCAGTGCAGCAGAAGTGAGTGTGTGTGCACAAGTTGGGGTAGAAGGGCAAATCGAGTCTGTCAGAGTGCACACACCTTATCATAAAACCTTCTTTTCATACAGAAGTCATCCTTTCCCTCAACATACAGAAAGAAGAATCAGCTAAGGATTTTGGATCTCAACAGACTCCTTTTCTCAAAGCTATTTTCTCCATAGATCTGAAGTACTGATCTACAGCCCATTCTAAGAGCTGTGACGATGTGACAATACATGAGTCCTTCAATAATGTACAAGCTAATTCCACTTCTACAGGTGTCAGCTGAAGGACGTTGTCTGAAGTGCTCTGAGAGTGGGAGATACTGTGGATGAGTCTCCATTCTTAGGCTTACTACGGGTCTGCCTTTATTTTTATCATCTGTAGAAAGCAGAAAATGCTTTCCAAGCTTCTAGCAGGTAGTTTTACATTGATCTTTCTGGTGGTGAAGGAGCAAAAAATTTGTAACAATGATATGAAAAACTCCAGTACACATCTGTGTCTTATTCAAAGGTTAGAGTGTGATGTTGATCTCTACAATCCTGTCACAGCAGCCTTCATTTTGTTTTATAAGCGTATGAATGCTCATCCCACTTATCCCCCTTCCTCCCCTCAACCACCCATTCTTATCCAAATAATTTTTCTCTGATTTTTTTTTTTCCCATTTGGAATGGAATCGTCACCTAACATTAGTTCTTGCTCTAGTTCTTGTCCTGTTATGTGTTTTACTTGTGTTGCCTCCTTATGATCTGATTTCTTCATCTGAGAAGCAGTGTACTTTTAGGCATATCTTGAATCTTTAGGGGAGCCAGTCTGAGATGGAACTGAACACTTTACCACTGAATGTATAATAAATTCTAAGAAAAATATGGATGACTGCATTATGGGATAACAACTCCAAACAGAGAACTTAAAGGAAATTCAATGACAAGTATAGATACTGAGTGGTTTGCATGGATATCACAATGGACATGTTATCTTTTATGAATGTTTGTGAATGCTCCCTCTCAACCAGGCCTCCTCTTCCCATCTTCCAGACGTGTGAATTATTCAAGAGAGCACTCTCTGACATTAGCAGAGAGGTTTATTTAGCTAGAGGTAGTTGATTTAACTTTCATAATAGAATTTCATTTCACAGGCCGTAGTAGTAACAGAGAGAATGAGGTTCAGGGGGGAGGTGAGTGGAACAGGGGGTGGGGGAGAATGAATTAAATTCTTCAGTCCCTAGCTCAGAGTGGAAGAGAATGAAGCTCTTTGCTAAGAATTCAAGGTAGTATTTACGAGTAACATATGGACAATTAAGTCCCAGCCTTTAGAAGATTCTCCTGAAAAGAAGTCAGGAAGATAATTTTCTTTGTACTTTTGTTTTTTCCCTCCCCACTTTAATTCACACTTGGCCAGATAAATTGTTTCATCATGTCTCTTTTTTTCTCTAACACATAAAATTTTGGCCACCTACGGAACCATGGGATACCTGAACAGATTACACAAATTTGATTGCTAATGTTTTAGCTTTCTTCTGAAATATCAAGCACAGTTTTTAAAATGAAAGCAGTACTTGTGTTTATCTTCAGCAACTTCCTTCCACTGGAAGAGCAGCAGAAAACATTTGTATCTCCCTCCCTTTTTCCACCCTATTTTCTGTCTGTAGATGGCAATGACAACTTCTGTGAAGTCTACAGTGGTGAGTTTGTTTCACTGAAATGTTTTTGGGAAGGCAGATAAACCAGTTCTGTTATTCTTGTCAGACAATAAGTCTGTGTAGACACTAGGTCTTCTATTGTGTATTAAAAGTAATTCTAGAGAATAAATGTAATAACTTACAGCAAGCGGTGATGGCTCATTCAACCTTCCAACAAGACCCAGAGGACAAGCTATCTCTGCAAGATGGTCAAGCATTTGGTTTGCGCAGTGGTGGAGGCAGGGGTTACACACATGCTTGGTCTCTCATAGTGTTGTGGGAGTTGAGCCCTGCTGTCCAGGTGCAGCAGGAAGGAGGAGGGTTGTGCAGTTTTGCAGTAAGCCCCCTGTTGTGTGTCTCCCTAGAGAGATATTTCCTGTTACAATGTGATGCATCTTGCTGCCGGGTGCATTTCCCCCCTTCCCTCAGGAGACACCATCCAAGGATTGTAGGTCATAAGGTTCCCAGCACATCACTAGAGAGCTCTGGGAAATGTCTGGATGGGACAAGCAGAGTCCAACAAGTGTCCAACGAAAGAGAACCTGTACTTTGCAGAGAGCCACAGGCAGACTACAGACTGCAGCCACACAAAAGCGAGAGTGGGATGAGAAATGTGTGGTTGGCGCTTTGTGCCCCCACCCTCTGCCATATAGAAAGACACCCGAAGAGAGTTGCAGGAGCAACAGGATGGAAGAAAGATGACTCTGATGACTGTCAGTGCCTGCTAATCTAGTGCAGCTCATCTGCAGGGGTGAGTGTGAATTGGAAGGTGCTGTAGATCCCAAAAGATGTGACTTGGAGGAAGGTACAGTCATTTCTTAGCACGGAAGTCACTGCAGAGAGTCCTGATCAAAGCATCTACATGCATGCATATTATAGTGTTTTACCTTATCTCTAAAATATATTTTTTTTCTACAATGGCAAAATGATTTAAAGATAGACTCTGTCCTTTTTGTGATCTCTCACCTTTCTTAGTGAATGATATGGATTCAAGACAGGATTCATGGTGGCAACGCTCAGGAGTCTCCATGAGTCTCTCTCATCTTTTTTTTTTTTTTTTTTTTTTCCTAATTTGTTGTTTACTCCTCTTGCTCTAATAAAAATCATATAATGAATCATTCAGGTCATTCTGGATGCCTTCCAGATCCTGAACTTTCAAGTGCTCTGCAGTGTAATGAGAACTTCACATTTTGCAGGATAATTGAAAGTGGTCTGCCATCCAGCACCTTCCAACTCATGAGTCTAGAAAAAAACCCACCGGATTTCAAGTCACTCAATGCAAACACTGAAATCAATTTTGGACCCTCAGTTACCTGTTAAATATGTCTGCAACTGAAATTAGTCTACAAGTAAAATATAATTTACTAAAGTGAAATAAAATTCTAATTTTTGGGTCAAAATTAGAAGAAGAGAAAGGCATTACTTTTTCCTATTTCCTTCACTAGAGTATTATTCAAGCTTTTATCCCTCTACTGCAGTACTATGTTTTGTCAGACTTGGCTGGAATTTGGACCTTTCTATTAATAGGATGTTTCTGTCTGTTAATGGAGCTAAAAAATTGAAGATTTCCTGCAAGTCAGAGACAACAACTCACACAGTTATTACATTTAAGAGACCAAATTTTGATTTACTCTTTTGAAACTCTTAGTGAACCTACCAGTGGGTAGCTAATGATGTAAGTGTGTTCATTTTTGTGACCATTGGTTTAATATCTATTTTAAGAATTTTTTTCATCCCTGTTTTCTGGACCCTATTACTATATTCCCTGGATTTTGTCCTTTTGAGCAACTTTTTGTCTGTACTTTTGTTTGATTTCAGAAGTACCAACTTTCTTGGCCACAGTTAGCCTCCAGATCTTGGTTGGACTCTGAGCATGACTGGCTTCTCCTCTGAGTTGACAGTAAACATTAGCCTTAAATCACATTTCACAAGATCATTTTATTTTGAAATTGAATAATCTTTTTAAAATTTCCTTTCTCATTACAATTTTAGGGACAAAATAATGTTTTGTTTTTAACAGAGGATTAATTTCTTTTGCATATGCTTCTGGAATTCTCCTGACCTGGTGTACTATTTTAACTGATATTCTACACTGTATGCCACACATAGAAAGGAAGTGAGCTGATTTGGGATGTGATAAAATATAAACTCTTCTCTGTGTGAGATGGCCCTGCATTGGTCTTCTTGTGTCTCTTCCCTGAAATGAGCATATCAATATACCAGAAGATTTTATTTTAACTCTGGAGCTACATTTTAGGAAATATCAATCTGCAAGAGAAGCCAGATGACTACATGAAAAGGCATGTGACACTTTCTTCTTTTATTGTTTCCATCAAGAAACTTTCTCAAGAACTATATAAAAATGTTAATGACAAAGATGAACAAGTACATACCTTTTACAGCATGCCCTGTTTTCCCATTTCTCCCATGGAAGTTTGGCTTTTATACCTTATATGTGATTTTCTTCTTTACTTAACTCTACAGAATATTTCCAAAACAAATTTCTTTATGGTTTCTTCTGATGTAGACAATAAGGCATTTGACACTGCATCTGGAAATTGTATATATAGTAGCAGGAACACATCTGAATTCAGCCAAATGTGCAGATTGATATTATGAAATTAGTGTGCATTATATAATGAACACCACATACAGCATAATTGAATTATGAACAAATCTCTACACTGTTTGATTCCTGGCATAATTCACCTCAAAGAGAATGGATGCACAGAATGATGCCAAAATGTGGTATCAATTTACTCTGAAGAGTTTGTCTGCTACAGGCAACTATTTCCATTAATAACTAGCTCTTGTATTGAGAAAGACATCTTTTCTGGAGTCTCTCGAGTTTTTCTTACAGTCTAGGCAGTTTCTTAATTTCTCACTGTTCATATGAGGCTGTGTTTCCTGAAAGATCTCAAACCTTATTGCTTTATATTTGTGTTTGATAGTTCACCTTCCTCAAGCTTTGCATAAATCTCCAGCTACTCATGCTGATATTTTCCTGGATTACTGTGTTTCAGACTGATGGTAGGAAATAGTCTGCAGTCAGAGCTTTCAGAAATGTGAAAATGGCATAAAAGAAATCTCTAGGCAGCAGTGACCCTCAGAAAGGGTTTGATCCTCTTGTGCACCCCAAGTCTTTGGAGATTCTCTATCCCCTTTTTCAGTTGTTGAATTCATAGTGACAGCTACAAATGCAAAGTCAGGCAGGCTCTTCAGAGCTTTGACATGCTTCGACTGCATGCCAGTTGAGAAAATACACACTATAAAAGCAAATATTTCTCTGTTGAATAAATCTTTGTATCCAAAAAGTGTGTTACAAAGCTGATCATTGTCAAAAGGCTCTTCTAGCGAGATTAGAAGGCAGCTGCAATGTGGCACCTTTCTGGCCAACAGTAAACATCCTAGGGAAATTCTAATTTCCCACAGATCTTCCAAATTCTCAGGTTTCTTCTCTGCTTCATGAGGGGAAAAGGTTTAGGTAAGTACTTGCAGCAGGATCACATCCTACTTGATATCCTTAATGGAAGGGTCTTATATAAATTCTTAACTTTTTCTAGAGAGGTAAAGCTGCAAGGTTCAAATCCACAGATATTTCAGATGTCAGTCTCTGCACCTAATGTTTTGTTCATGTTCAAACTATACTTGTCTAATGTACTGTTATATCCAAGTATCTTAACAGTAGTGTTGTTATTGTAAAATCACAGTAAGGAAATCCGGAAGGGAAGTGAGGGAGCAGGAATCAATTTAAGAATAGCTCATCCTTGTGGCAAACACTGGCTTTGGTCACTTTCTAATACAATGGAGATTTTCAATTTTCTTTAAAAGTATGTAATTATTCTAACGCATTTCTCTGTAAAGTAACAGTAGCCTTGAAAGTGTATCAAAAAGCAAGTAATTTCACTGGAGGTATTTGAGACACAGAAAATCACTGACAAGATTTCTTGCGGAGTGGGGGGGATTTCTTAGGGGTAAAGCTATCCTTAAGTTTTAGTGATAACAAACAAGACAAATGTTTTTAAAAATACACAGTGTGTTTTGAAATGTAAGCAGGGAAAAATAAGTCTTTCATTAGGAATGACGAATATTAGTAAGATTATTAATAACTCCATCATTATAAATTGAAAATAATCATAGAATCACAGAATGGTTTGGGTTGGAAGGGACCTTAAAGATCACCTAGTTCCAACCCCCCAGCCATGGGCAGGGATACCTTCTACTCTTACATTTATAATGAGAAGATAATATTGCATTGTTTATTTTCTCTTAATCTTTTCCAAAATTTTAGGTAGACATGACATTAAGGTAATATTGCTCAACAATGGTTTTCATTTTACTGGAAAGAAAAAAATAAAAATCTTAATTTTATTTTTATCCTGTTCAGATTTTCTTGGGTTGGCCCACTGCTGCGTCTTCTAAAGGTAAGATTTATTTTATCTGCTTGAGCTCTCCAATGACTCAACATAATCTGTAGAGAATTGTGCTGTTATTGTAAGTGCATGAACTATAAAATACTTTCAGTCATAGAGTCAGACATGAGAATCTGTGCAGAAAAGTTGCAAAGAATCATCTTCAGATTTGACCTACTTCACTGCAATCTTTGGAAAACTGTTAGTCTCTCTTCAGTGAGTATTGTTTACCTGTTTTGAAGCAGTTGTTCATTTCTAGACATTTGCGATATAGGTTTGTATTGGGATTCCTCACATCACTGAGTGTGAAATGCGGCCTTGATGAACGAAGGCCCAAACTCCAAGCTGCTCCTTTGATTACAGCTGTTGGTGCCACAGTTCCTCCAGCAGTAAATACCTCATTTGATAATGGTTCTTATACTTCTTTTTAACAGCATCTGCAATGTCCATGAAAATTCACTTTTTTCAAGTCTTCCTTGCTGCGGGTTTAAAACCTGAAAATGTCTTTTATTTTCTCCCACTGATAATACTTACTGGTAGTTGTAACCACTAGTATTGACTACAATTGGTTGATATAGACAGAATACTGCTGTAGTTGTCCTTTCTGTTTAAACCTGATATTACCCAAACTGCAGAAAAGCCTTCAGATATGAAGTTAATACAGGTTACAGAATTCAGCTCACCTGAATTCATCAGTTTGTTCTACTTGTCTAAATTTAAGCTGGTTATTTAGAATGCTAGAAACAGTGGTCAGTACATCCAGAGGAGAAGTCCTAACAACTAAGGGAGAATAGAAATAATGACTCTTTGGCTGTATCATTTTTTCCTTCACTGAATACATAAGAAAACAAACTGACCATCTTAGTATCTAACTTTTAAATGATGAAATTAGATGAACTTAATCTTACCATGGTGGACCTATTGAAATCAATAGGTTGGTAGTTTTTCTGTTGGGTTGCTTTTCCCTATATTTCATTAATATAAATGAATATTGACTTTTTTCTTTTCTTTTTTTTCTTTTTTTAAACTTAAGAAATATAGCATTTTCTGGACACCAGTTATTTTTTAATCATTATTTTAAGAAGGGACATATGGTATACAAAACAAAAGCATGGTTTGCATAAAGCAGTGATTTAAATTAGTATAAAGGCAAATGGTTATAGAATTCTCACTACTACCTCTGTACTACAAAATTTTTCAGTCTCAGCTAAAATTAAATTAATACTAATAATGACAAGCCTAGGTAGAAATTCATCTGCTAAAGATGTATCAAATATGCCGTTAGGAAGAGGATGTGTAATTTATCTAAAATTACTGTTGCATTCAGTTTGTAGTTATGGAGAAAGTATATATTTTTTAATCATAACTTGATTTGTTATTGATGTTACTCTGTGATGCTTTCAGGGAAACTTTAAGTAGAATTAAATCTAAACCAAATAATTTACTTCTTTTCAGTCAAAAT
This sequence comes from Eurypyga helias, assembly GCF_000690775.1. Taxonomy (NCBI): domain Eukaryota; kingdom Metazoa; phylum Chordata; class Aves; order Eurypygiformes; family Eurypygidae; genus Eurypyga; species Eurypyga helias. Next base: position 20,808 of record NW_010267500.1, read on the forward strand.
GATAGCTGTGTAGCAAACTACAGATTTTAGCTTTTTTTAATTATTATTATTTTAATGACTTGTAAATTGTATTAGTTTACATCCAAGAAGAGTTCCTGGAAGAGTTCTCTGCAATGCTGATATGCACTATTTGTTGAAGTGAGAAAACTGCAAGTGTTCTGCTCTGCTCCCCCATGCACATGCTCAATAACTGAAAACACTAGGTTTGAGATCTTAGCTCACTGGGAACACAGAAATTAATTCTAAGGCAATCACTTGCTAGAGACATTTGTATACAGATTCCAGTTCTGAGTTAAAGACTATTTAATGCAGTACATTAAATACAAATTCAATGCTTACTGTTATGAGAAAACTAAATTCACAAAACAGACTTCACAATGTGGAGTTTCAATTGCTTCTTATTTCCAGTGTCAATGGTGGTAAAAAACTGACATAATATGCAAAAGTTAAGTGGAATAAAAAAGAAAGTTTCTTTCAGAAATAAAAAAAAAAGAAAAAAGAAATGCTTCACAACAACTTATTTCAGTACCAAAAATATAAAGCAAGTGAGAATAAGAAAGTTTTGTACAAAGATCTGAAAAACAGTCACATTCTTATGTGATGTGAAACTGGAATTAAACCTTCATATTAAAGTAAGTTATTTTCAAGCAGAAAAATTTTAATTGAGCAAATGTATAATTCCATAACAGAGGAAACTGCACAAGCAGTTTCTGTGACTGACTGCACACAGGACACTGAAAAATGCACAGTTTAAACAAATTTATGGAAAATAATGTATATAGAGTAATCTTTGTCACTTTAAATAGTGATACACAGAGGAAAAATATTTCAGAGATAAGCTGATATTTGTTGTTGATGTTTTCCTTTTCACCTCAGTGGGAACTACAGAACAATTTTCTCACTGAATTTATCTCACCTGTGTGAGATTTAAGCAATTTCAGATTATTATCTTCCACATTTTCCAACATCGTATCTAGTTAATGTGACACAGTTTGCAAGTAATAACCAAAATGTCTGACTTAAAGTGCTGTTACTGCTTCTTGTTTCATGAGCCACAATAAGCATAATTAAACAGAAGTATGAAATAACAATAAGTTGCACTTACCGGGGTGAAGGGCTAGATAATAAGGAAAAACTGGGAGGTTTTTTTTTGCCTTCACCTCTCTGCAATATGTTCCTTGTCCTGTATGAGACAATTGTTTCTCTTACTGGAGAACAAAATGGAACCATCTAAACTAGGAAACTGACTTCTCCCCCAGATCGGAAAAGATCCAAGTTGGAACACTGAAGTCACAGACATCTTAAGTATTTATTCAGTTCATGAGAGTTTCAGAAGCAGTTATCAGAAAATCAGTTTTGTTATGTAGTTGATTAGATGTGTAAATAAGCACATATTTACAGCAGAAAAGGTAGATTCTCTTCACAAACAGTGCTCCTTTATTACTCCTTCTCTAACAGAAAAGGGATTTTTTTTTTTTTTAAATATATATTTCTCATGTGAATTTTAAGCTTGGGAAGAACTTAATAAATATTACGAACTCTTGAAATCTTCCATTTCAATAAACAGAAATTCTTCTTACAAAACACAGCTTTGGAAAAGGCTTTTAATTTGCCCCTAGTTCCAAATCAATAGACTTTGGACTTTTGTGTTTGTTCTGTGATAGGTATTCTGACATAGGAATTGACTATTATCTCGTTTGAAAGGGTTCACATCCATGCAGCCACCATTACAATACAGGATGGGGGACATCACATACTAGGCTTGGCAACGTTAACTGGAAAGCTGCAGGGTAATCAGCCCCTCTTTCTACACACACTACACTGTAGCATCTTTGCTAATTACTGTTACTACGGTGTACATGGTAAGAAAATGAAAAACAGTCTGTTACATGGTATCTACTTGGCTAATGAACAAAATGGAAATTGCATTAAGATCGCTGTCTGAAATTTCTGCTTTTTTGTTGACAACATATGGCAGATATTTCAAAGGGCAACATGGAACCTGTACGCTCACTTTGTATTGCCTAAGCTTTGTGTTGAGGTTTAACTGGATTCTTTTATGGGCTAGAATACGCTACTCAGATCTAGTAAAAATAAAAGTAGGAAGGCACTGAACAGAAAGATCTGATGAATGAGATGTGCCAGAAAGAACAACTAACAGAGCACAGTATCTAAAAAAGGGGAAATGAGTACAATTAAACTGATTTTCTGAAGAGGCAATATAACTTTAAAAACAAAATGGGTATTGGCAGTTAAAGTTGCTGTCTGTCATGAAGACTTCACTATGCAACATACATTCCTATAGTATAAGGATTTGACAGTGGATGAACTGTATTTTTTGTCAGCTTACTTGCAGCCCTGGGAGTTGCTGATACTGACTATTTGAAATTGAAGTGTTGCAGATGGCTGCATGCAGACAAAATACAGATGCGTTTGCACTGAAAAGTATACACTCTCAATAGCACCCCCTCAATAAAGAAAACATGTTTATGATCTTCCAGAATCATTTGCACAAAAATTGTTCAACCTAGAATATTTCTTTTGAAGATTTTTTCATTTCAGGATTATGTGCTACTAGAATGGACAGGTATGTGATATAGTACACTCAAAATACCGAACTCTGTACACTTTCTTGATATCCTAGTAAGAAATACTTGCTGCTTGTTGAGATACAGATTTGCAAGTCCCCCTAGCATGTGCTAAGCACAGATAGCTGATAGTTGCTTAGTCACTCAGGTATTTCTCTTAACATTTTTGCCTAGGCTGTTCTTTACTCATTCAAATGATCAAAAGAATCAGTTGAAGGGAGAGAAACTCAGTTAAAATCAGCCTTGCTTTGGAGAAAGCAGACTTAATTCTGTTAGAGACTCTGGGCATAATGAGATTGGGAAAATGTAGTAGTAAGTTTCACAAAAGGCTGAACTTTTTTCTCTAATACAAGGGGAAAGTTTATGCTATATGTATATAGCATTACATATGCTTAAGGTGAGTGACCTCTAGACACATTAGGGTCATGTTGTACGCCCCTAGAAAATAAAAATCCACTCTCTTGTACTTTTTCACTTCAGAATAATCTTTATAAATTTAAACTTTGAAAGATAACAAGAAAGTTTTGATTGACAACATTTTGAACCTGATTTAGCTGTGATCTTTCATTTAAAGACATATCTCATTCGTTACTCTATATACACATTCCTACCTCATTGTTGGCAGTTAATCAGGAGTTTATGAATCTATTGAGTGAACAGGATTGGCAAGGAGATCCAATCAAAATCTGGTCCTTTTGTTCTATGAGTTAGTTTTCTATTGCATGATTTGATATGTTCCTCACTGAAACAACTTATTCTGTCGTATAAAAGTTTAATGAAATGCAAGGCAGAGCATTTGTCCTAGTTTAATAACATGAGATAATTTCTGTGTTCTTATACTGGTTTAATTAAATCAAATTAAATTTTAAGGATGCTCTATGAGGACTAGGGGACCCTGTCCCACATGTTTATAAAAATCTTTTAAATTATTTGTTTCACACTCTTCTAAGTACACTTTTAAGTCACTTGATTATGCCATGTACTTTTCTCTTTCTAACAGTAGATTTTCACCTGGCAGTGACTGACTCCACCCCATACTGCCTTCCACTATCTAAGTCTCCAAGACATGTGTTATCCTCCATCATGCCTTCTGACACATCTGGTAGGAGTGAGCTCAGGTAGTCTCTTAGCACAGTTTCCTATACACCTGCTATCAAGACTGCAAGCCAAAGTCCTCTGAAACTCAGTTAGCTTTCTGTTGACCACAGTGGAGTTTTGATAAAAGAAGTGCAACAGAGTTTGCTTTGTGGAGTATTTTCCCTGTGTACTGAGCATTCTGGGTACACCTGAATGAAATCTGAACTTAAGCATATTTTGCCATAAAATCCCAAACCATGACAAAAAAAATGGTTGAGCATCACAGAAATCTTTTGCAATTTAACTTTCAACAAGTATTGAGCCCTTCATCATATTTTCATGTGTAATGACTTCTTCCCATTCACATTGTTTTTCTGGTATCTTTAACTTTTGGGAAAAAAAAAATCAAATTAAATCTAAACAAAAAAAGTTGCAGTCAAACAAAACATGATTTTTCTTTCACTTAAATAAATCTATTTTGCTCAATTTGAAAATCAAAAGCCAAAATATTTTCTGTTACTTGTGTCTTTTTTTTTTTTTTTTTAATGGAATTGATAGTAAACTGGGACTTCAATGAATAACACAGCTCGAGGTTTAGGTCATTTCTTGTGAAACTTTCATGTTCATTAGGAGACATCAGTTCACTACTGTTTGTTAATCCTTCTCCTGTCATTTCTGTGAAAGAAAATCTCCTGTCTTCGATCATCCTAGGACAGTATGCTAACCTGTCGATTATCAGTACTCTATTCCTGTGCTGGTTTTGTCCGTAATAGAGTTAATTTTCTTCATAGTAGCTGGTATGAAGCTATGTTTTGTATTTGAGCTGAGAAGAATGTTCATAACACTAATGTTTAAGTTGCTGACAAGCACTGTTTACATTAAGCCAAGGACTTTTTCAGTTTCTCATACTGCACGTCTGTTCCCCGCTTCTGCTCTACAAGAAGCAGTGAGCAGACACAGCCAGGACATCTGACCCAAGCTGACCAAAGGATTATTTCATGCCATAATAAGTCATGCTCAGTATAAACTGGGGGAGATGGCCAAGGGAGGATCACTGCTAAGGGATTGGCTAGACACTGGTCAGCAGATGGTAAGTGCGTGTCACATTTTGGTGTTGTTTTACTTTTCATCACATATTATTATCATTAGCAGTAGTATTATTAATGTTATTAGTAACATTATTTTATTTAAATTATTAAACTGTTCTTATCTCAAACTATGAGTTTTCTTACTTTTTATCCTCTGATTCTCTCCCTCATCGCAATGGGAGAATGGGGAGATGAGCGCATTGGTGTGTGGTGCTTAGATGCTGGCTGGGATTAAGTCACAACAATACCACGTTACACATTTGTAAATGCATTTCTGAGCTAACTACAGTTGTAGTTAAGACATATCTTTTAGTCAACAGAAGAAAGGCTTTCTTCTCAGAATATATCCTTTTTTCTGCTGTTGGAGCAGTTCTTGACCTATTTTATATTGAAGTATTTTCATTGTTAACAGTGATGTAAATTTAAAAGGCATACGCATTTATTTCATTTTAGATAAATGTTTAAAAGTATAAATGTATTTCAATGTTCAGTCACCTTCAGGACTAGATGCTTAAAAAATACTAAAATGAAACATGTTTGCAGAATTCCATTAATATCTTTATGTAGCTTGCTATAAGTAAAGCACAAATACCCACTTGTTTGCAGACTTCAGTTTACCCAGAGTAACGCATCTCCTCAGATGTTTTGGAGAAATGAAGTCTGAACAACTGCAAGTCAAGAGACTGGACATCACAGAACAAAGGAACTTGTAAACTATATGAGATGCAGATAACAGAAAATGCAGGTAATAGAAGTCTGGGACCAAATCACAGAAAACAGGATCATCAGATTTGTTTCCATTATCGTCAAGAGACTGCATGAGAACCTGAAAAAATGTTGGAATAAGAAAGAACAGAGCATCTAATTGTAGTTTTTCAAAACCCAGAGAAAGAATTAAGTGATCTGTTGGGGGTGGGAGGGTGGAGATGTGGGGGTGGGGTGGGGTGTTCATTTGTTTTGGAAGGTGGAGGAGGCAGCAGTGGAAAGATGTGTGGGTTTTCATAAGCCTATTTATCAATCTTTTGGCATCACGCCTTTAACATCTTGATATTTTCCCTGGATTCTTGAAAACTTTCAATTATCACTTTCCATTAGGAGAGGAAATGAAACTATTCTGGATGTTAGAATTCTCAAGTGAGTTCCAGTTCATAAGCACAATATAGCAGAAATTTGTTTAACTTATAAAAATAGATATTAATACATAGAGGCTGCCTGTCTCTACTGGCCATTCCATGAAACCTATCCAGCTGTGGTTCCTTTTCTAGTTAGTATTCTCGGGTGTTTTATTACACTTTCAGAGTTCTCTTGGGGTTTTAAACCAGCACTATTTAAATACAATATTTCTCTTCCCATCCTGCCACTCACTTCCCCTGAATAAAAATCAGAAAATAATCTGGAGGAGGGAAAATTCTCTCAGGATCTCCACCTGGGTGGCCATTCTATTTTTATGTAGTTTAGATAAATTTTAGCTTTGAGAGAGGCTGCTCATTTAAACAAATTATCTTCCATCAACTGCCACTATTTGATTAGTGTCTTTTTTTCCCTGTCCCACTCTTTTATCAGAAGATACATATGTTTTCTGAGAAATTTACAGAACCTTCCAGATCTTGCTGGAAAACCAAACCTCCAGCTCCATTGTAAAGATCAGATGGAAGGTCGTATTATTCTCTCTGCTTCAACAAAAACAAATTTTACTGAGATTGGGTGAGGAAAAAAGTATTATCTTTTCCTCATTAGCTTAGCTATGGAATAGTTTTTACGGCAACCAAGTACCAATATGAGAAACAAGGGCTGAGTTTTCTGGTTAATTTAAATTTTAAGATAGGCAGAAATCTCCAGGACATAATCAGTTAATTTTGTTCATATGAAAAGATGTGAACTACTGCCGCCTTCTTTCTTCTGTGTCTCACCGCTGTATCTATGACATTTCAATTTGCAGAAATGGTTCTCTGAAATGATCTTTCCAAGGACTTTAGGTCCAGTTCATTCAGTGTGTAGATCTTTCCTCCTGGCAGTTCTTCAGGTGAAATATGGGCTGGACTGGGTGCTCTGTGTTTAATAAGCATCATTGTAGCACAGTTTGCAAAGTGATTTACTACCTATGAGATTGGTGTAATGTGTGCTTTGCTCACTAATGACTCAGTTGTGGTTTATCTCTGCTTAGTCTTATAAAGGAGGAAAGCTCAGGCCCCTTATATCCACCTGAAGGTAGAACTGAGATGCACATTAGACAGCTGCTAGAGCTACATTAGTGTTAGGGAGCTCTTCCCATTTGCGTTTTAAGAGAAGAGACTCAGTGAAGATCTGGTCCCTTTTTCAAAGCTGAGCTGGCAGAACATAGATGGATGGCTCTGGCACACACCAGCAAGTTTAAACCAGCCATTTATTCATGGTATTTTATAAACCTTTGCATCACAAGTAGCATGGTCTTGCAAAAACACAGATCTATTGCTGGTCTTCTTGAAGTCAATAGGGATTTTCTATGGACTTGAACTAGGCCAAGATTGCATCAATGTTATTTTATGTTTTGGTGTTACTTGAAGGGAAAGAAGTGTTCTTTCTTAAGTGTTTTGTGCTTTCTCTAGTAAAAAGTAGTAACATGGTGAAAAGAATTGCAGCTCTTATAGCATAAACAAGAAACAAGCAAGCATTAATAAAAGCAAAGGGAACTGCAATTTTCAGTGTCCTTGTCTTTTCCAAGAAGCAAAACTGTCTTCCTACAGTGCTGTCCTTGCTCACTGGAGATAGCTCTCATTAGCTTTGTAGCTGTGTATCTGAGAAATTCTTCATGATATATTTTATTTCATGTACTTTGTTAGCAAAGCAGTAAATTTTGTTCAAGTTTAGAATACTAGAGATAAACATATTTTGTAATTAGTTTGTATACTGGGAGTCTGAAAATGAGTGACATTTCCAGAGCTAATGTGTGTAATACTTTGCTTTTGATGGTTACCCGTCACTTGTCACGTCTCTTTCTTTTGTCTTATTTTTCCCTTTAAAATGATTGCTGAAGTCTTATTACACAGAAGCAAAGGATTTTTCACTACTCTTAATGTCTTGTAAAACAATCTTTTCTTTGGAAAACTTTGTATCTATGAACTAAAGTGTGTAATTCTTTTAAGTTTTCAGGTGTGATTTCCCCATCTTGCAGAATATCTTAGTTATTTTTTACTTTTATCTTTTTCCTCTCTGCTTTCAGTTATCATGACTTCAGAGTTACTAGAATCCTGCCATTTCTTCTCATATTTTCTGAAAAATAATGTCTGTCTGTCTTAATAATGTAATATAAATCTGTGCCTGTGGTGCAAGAAACACCCCTAATTTGTATGATGCTATTAACAACATGGTAAAAAGCCACTTGGAAGAATGGACTTTCTCATTGTTTCAGAAGTATTTATTAGTACTTCTCTAGTATGTGGAATTGGGCTTTATATTCTTTAACTCTAAAGCATTATTTTAATAATAATATTAAAAGTAGTTACTTAGAAGTCTGCCATTTGAATTTTCCTGCTGCACATACAGTATGAATTACCCCTCTTAGATCCCAAAGTAATGTACAGACTTAATCTATGCAACTCCAATATTTACTCTCAACTCGAAAATATCTGAATTGAGTATTAATTAATAGAACATCTTCTCCCCAAGTTCAGAAGAGAGCAACAAAGGATTTCAGTCATGTCCACTCAAATTCCTGTCCTCCACACTGGGAGAATGGGAATGGGAGTCTGTGTTGACAATGACAGCTGATTATTAGGAGACTGACAAGTCTATACTGACCTTAACAGGTGTCTCTGGGTACTACTGGCTGTAAGTCACTGTTAAGTGGTGTAAGAAATTCTATAGTTACAGGACTGGAACACCTTTTCTACAAGTTAACATTAGAGTATTTCATGTATTCTTTGTGATCCTTCACACAGTCAGTCCCTTAGTTGCTGCTTCTTTTCATCTGTTCCAATACGCTTTCCCGATGACTGAAGTGGCAATGATGTTCGCTGGCTCTGGTTCAACACAGGTAACACAGAAATGAATCCTAAAAAGATGTATGAGCACTTACCAAAGAAGTGGTTCATGCATCAGTAATTATATGGAGAAGAATATATGGATATGTATCATGGATTTGTTAAATACCAAAGCAATTTCTCCTTTCCACTTCTTGAGTTCAAACCAGATTCTGAACAGGTGCATTATGTTATGTTTACTACATATAAGTGTTTAAATTATTTAAGTTCCATTTTGTAATATTGGTGAGGACTTCTGCTGAGAGTTGCTTAAAGATAAAGATACATTGTGACATTCCTCCTCTTCCCTCCTTTTATAATAAAAGAGTTAATCAAGCCTGGGGCAATTTTGCAGCAATTAAAGTTTACCTTCTTGAGACAAATATAAATACACATGAAAATTAGTTGTTGTCCTTAGGTTATGACAATTTAACAGCGCAGCCTATTACTGTGCTTAAGGTGACCTATTTACAACACTCATTATTTGTCTCTTCTAATCTGACATCATGTGTATGTAATTTACACTTTCTCTGCTGCACTGTTCCATGATTCTCATGCTGATTCCATTTTTTTGCCTACCACAACTATTGTTTTAGCTGCTCCAGACCAATTTTAAGTAAATTTCAATAATAATGTGCATTCATTTCCTCACTGATTCTGGAGATAATTAATATTGGGTACAGTAAGTGTTCAACTGGAGTGACAATGTAATGCACTACTACACTGCATACCAGTATTTTATCATTACTGCTTACATATATATTTACTAAAATTATGTATGCTTTTTATACTGTGTGTAACGTGTAAATGAGCTACATGCACCTCTTTATTGTAGTGCGTTCCATGCTAATCTTAAAAGTTTTGACTGATTTGCCTAATAAGAACTCTGAGGGTCAGTTTTCCCTTCTTGTCATAGAAGATTCAAAGTGCTTCCCCACTACACACATTTATCTTACTAATGAGTCCAGCGTTACCTCAGAACAGATTTACTCCCAAGGTCACTAAACTTTATTTATGCTGCTACTTGTGTCTAGGAACACTACTGCAGTTGTTAGAAAACAACTTAAATTTATTCTCAGTAGTCAACTGAGACTTCAGCAGTGGCAACTGATATAACTGTCTATTTCAGGGTCACTTCTCCGGGTCCCTTTTTTTTGTCATGTACTGAAAGACTCTGAAGACTGCCATATAAAACTTCAAAGTATAAAGCTGTCATGTATCGGGTATCACACACAAATGGTAGCTGCCATCAGCAAGCCACTATGCTAAGCTCTAACAAACTTATCACTATAAAACGTCCAATGTTTTTGCTAGCAGGAAGTAATTAATCTGATACGAAAGCCTTGGCATCAGCTGTGCCTTGAAATGAGGTTTCAGGGTTGCATATTTGTCATTTATTACTGTTTTTTCCTGTAGCATTTTGTACTATACCCTATTGTTTCAGGTTGTTGGTTTTTTTTTCTCTTGAATCCTTGTGTTGACACATATTCCTTAGTCAACTGTCTTACTTCTCTCTACCATATATTGCATGGTGCTACTCAAATGTACTTTAGCCATGGTTACACAGTTATGCCATACTAAAGTTAGGCCTTGAGTCAAGAACCACAAGACGGACAAGGTTACATTGACACCAACTATTAGATATGAATCTGACTAGCTGTACGATTTCCTTCTCCAAGGTTACCCATCTCTGGTAGCACCACCTATGTGTTGCAGTTTTTCCCTAGAATAGTTCACTGGAGAAAAATTTATCTCCACCTAATTTTTGGACAGGATTTTTTGGTGTTTTGTTTTGTTTTTTCTGTTTGGACACCTGTATCCATAGCACAATGAATGACTGAATCCTCTAAGCAACTCAAAACAATATTTAAGTATTCCTGAGAATAATTATCCCTCTTGATTTGTTTTCTTTCTGCCTATACAATTTCTAATAGCATCAGAAATATGTCTTCTGGGCTTAAATTTGCTGTTCTGTTAAAGGCAATTTATGGAGACACTGATTTTAATGAAGTTTACAACAATAAAATTTTTAAAACGTAGCTGAGCTTCCTGTTCTCTTCCAGAAATAAGGAAAATGATTAAAAGATCCAGAAAATTGGATCAATTCCAAACAAAATTATACCTGACTCAGTTTTGATGTGAACAAATGGCATATTTTGCCACCTCAAATTCCCTCACAGAATTAATTTGGCATTCTCCAGGTAGCTCTAGCTCATAATACTTCACTAGAAAAAGTTATATATTGTAAAGATACATGTTTTCCTCTGGAAAATCTATAGAAACCTTTTTGTAAATTCCCTGCATTTACTTTCTTCCATTTTTAGTTTCTTTAGAAGTTCATTTAAAAGACTATCCATCTCAGGTAATTTATTCCTATTTTTTATATAATGTTTAGGCAGATCTAAATCTAGCATATTTGTTCACACAGCCCCTTCACCAAGAGAAAAAGGGAGCTTGAAAGCAAATGCACGAAATAACTAGAAAGAAATTGCAATGGCTTGGTCCTGTTGCACTTTCACAACTACCTGTTATGCTCACTATTGTTAATTCATTATTTCTTCCTACATGACCATCAGTCTGTCTCCACGTTGCTGTGATGTCTCTCTTTACATAGATTAGAAACTATTCAGAGAAGGACTGTCTTCCGGTTTTTACTTTTACACTGGGGAACGTCTGTCTGAGGCATACCCACAAATATGTTAAGCATGAATAACGATATTTAACTCTACACTTCTGTGGATTCCTGTTATCTCATATTCTGCTCTAAAGTAGTATTCAGAGTTGGATTCAAAGATTTGTTTGTCATGTTCTCAACAAGCTGAAGGAACTGCACCACAGAGATCCCATGAACTTCAGCAAACACAAATGCAAAGACCTGTACCTCAGATCGAACATCTTCATGAAGTCTGAAGGCCAGGATAATTGGTAGCAGCTATACAAAAGAGAACCTGAGAGTTTTGGTCTGATAATGAGGAATAAGCAATGTCTCTTTGCAGCAGTGAAGCTTAATTACAGCACTGGGCTGTAATAACAAGTAAATAGTCACATGGACTGTTATTTCTTCCCTTCATTTAGAACTCATGAATATACACTTAGAGTATTGTTTCTAGCTTTGCATATGTAGTAGAAGAAAAATGTTGAAAAACTGCGGTGGGCTCAACAGAGTGCATGGTCAGGGGAGCTGGAGCACGACGTATGTGAAATATCTGGGGGAACTGTATTTCTTTAACCTAGAAAAGGTTGTGAATATCTAATTAAAGCTTTTTACTACCTGAAAGGAGAGCTATAGATGTGGACCTAGCCTCTGTGCAGATTCACAGAGCAAAAGGAAAAAGGACAAAAGACCAGAAGTTACGAAGTGGGAATTCCCACTGTACAAAAGGAAAAAACTTTTGACTATGCGAAGCACTGGAGGAAGGGCTCAGAGAGTGTTTGGAACCTTTAACCTCAGACATTTTCAAAATTCATCTTGACAAGGCCCTGAGCAAACACATCAAAGTTTGAATTTACTGTTCTTTATGGAAGGGCTTCAACTATACAATAATCAGAGGTGTCTTCCAACTTAAACTATACTATGATCCTTATGAAGACACAGTGGCCTGTGATGGGTACCTATAAATGCCAATATCTATTCTTTAATCACAAGACACAGCATCTTCGCACATGGAGAATGAGGAGGTGATTGGTGACAGCCAACATGGCTTCACCAAGGGCAGATCATGTGCAAGGTCCTGCACCTGGGTCAGGGCAATGCCAAACGCTAGTACAGGCTAGGTGGGGAGTGTATAGAAAGCAGCCCTGAGGAGAAGGACTTGGGGGTACTGGTGGATGAAAAGCTGAACATGAGCCAGCAGTGTGTGCTGGCAGCCCAGAAAGCCAACCGTATCCTGGGCTGTATCATGAGAAGCATGACCAGCAGGTCAGGGGAGATGATTGTACTCTGTACAGAGGTGTACTCTGTACAGATGATTGTACCCCTGTATTCTGCTCTTGTGAGACCCCACCTGGAGTACGGCATCCAGCTGTGGAGCCCTCAACGTAAGACAGATATCAGCTGGTTTGAGTGAGTCCAGAGGAGGGCCACAAGAATGATCAGAGGGCTGGAGCACCTCTCCTATGATGAAAGGCTGAGAGAATTGGGCTTGTTCAGCCTGGAGAAGAGAAGGCTCCAGGGAGACCTTATAGCAGCCTTCCAGTACCTTAAGGGGGCTTACAAAGAAGATGGAAGGGGACTTTTTATAAGGGCCTGTAGTGATAGAACAAGGGGTAATGGGTTTGAGTTGAAATCAGGGAGGTTTAGATCACATTTAAGGAAAATGTTATACACTGTGCGGGTGGTGAAGCACTGGAACAGGTTGCCCAGAGAAGCTGTGGATGCCCCATCCCTGGCTGTCTTCAAGGCCAGGCTGGACGAGGCTTTGAGCAACCTGGTCTAGTGGAAGGTGTCCCTGCCCATGGCAGGGGGGTTGCAACTAGATCTTTAAGGTCTCTTCCAACCCAAACCATTCTATGATTCTGTGATAATTCTACTGTACTTGTATCATGTTTTATTTCTATTATTTTAATAACATTATTAGCATTTGTATATATTAATTTAGATATAATTAGTAAAGAGTTGTTAGCTCAATTTTATGAGCTTCCTTATTTCTTTGGCCTCTGATTCTCCCCTTCCACTGGAGGAGAGGGGGTAGAATTTGTGAGGACGGCTTCATGGTATTTTGCTAGCGGGAGTTAATCCATGTAGCTCTGTAACAGCATTTGCGAGTCTGTTGGTAATTTACATATCTGAAAGTTATGTCTGATTGTAAAGCCAACTCTTATTTCCTCCCTAGGGGTAGGCATGAACATGTTCTATTGATCAAGTTTCTTTCTTCTAATATTGAAAACCAAAAATGTAAAATTTACAGTTTTCCAACTAATCCTGTCCTTTGAAAGCATATGGAAAAAATCATTACCATAGTTAAGGTCATTGTGCTAAAAGACCATGCTGGGTAATAGAGGTTATTACAAGCATCACCAAAAGACATAAATAGCATTTCATGGGAGATGAGGAGGACAGGAAAGCCAGTGTTCTGCTTTACCATCTGTGGAAGTGGCCTAATGAGGAATGAATGTCGCCTGGGTGATACACTGGTATTTCTTTTCTATGTTCAGCAGTACTGACTGCTGACATTATGAACCAAATAGCATGGAGAAATTCTCTGCACCAGATGGCAAGCTCAGCTCCTGCAATTAGTATTTTCAAACAAAACTGGAAAGAACCACAAGTCCTTTACTGGTGCTAGTCTGAAAACTCAAATAGTTTGAATGTGATCGTGATAGAGTTTGGATCGTGCCAATGAGGAGCAAAAGCTGGCATTAATGTCCTGTAGGAACCTTCGCAATAATACAGGGGGTACAAGATAGTTTAAGTAGGTGGGAGTTTAAGGGAATAGATTTTGGAGGTTGTACATCAGAAAACACAGGGGTGATATGAACAGCTAGATCAGTAATAGTGTATTAACACATGCTCTAAGTTGGTTACAATACTGCAAACCAGTGCATTGGCCTAGATAATGAACTAGCTGTTCATCTTATGCCTGTGATTTCCTAAGTACGACATCATTTATAACCATATTTAACACACACTCTAAGTCACATTGGTGTCTTTAGCTTCATCATAGAGTCTTCTGCAGTTTCCTCAGGCAAACCATCAGCTGATATTGTGACTTCTCTATTAACTGACACTTCTTATTATCAGAAATGTATATCTAATATTTTTATGTTGTTAACCACTTTTTTTTGCTTCTGAATTGCTGCTAGAGACTCTGACTCTTTTGGTGTTGATATCTGCTATTAACTGCTCTTCCAAAATCTAGACAGAAACACTATAACACTAATGCTGGCTGACATTTTACAATGATAGAAATTATTAATAATTAAAAAGGAATGAAGCCCAAAATATTTAAAAATCAAGCCTTAGTGTTCTGAAATATTTATGTTCATTGACTTTTAGACTGTATGGAGTACATTTTCTTAAGGAAAAGACACATCTTCTCCAGAATGTAAAGATCTAAAATAAAGATATTCCACATCCCACCTTCCTAGTGGATAAGGGGAACTAAACCAAACTACTAGTAATTCACCCTGTAGCACATGCACAAAGCAATTAGTCTTCCCATTGTGTGGCATATGGTCACATATCTGTACCTGAAACTGCACAGAAAAATTCCTATCTATCATCACCCTGTGAAGTTGCATTTAATAATTAAAACTTGCCATCATGCTTCAAAGTGTGCTGCATACTAGTTCCTTCTGCTTACACATGAAACATCTATTCTCTTATGGCTCTTTTGCTTTAACTGTGTTGCGATCATTCCTTCTTTCTGCCCTTTGTATAAGCTGAGCTTCACAACTGTCTTCGATGGTTCATGTAGTTAAGCAATGAGTAGCTGATCATACTGTAGGTCAAGTATGATTAACTTCTTCAGTTGTTTTTTGACTTTAATCAGTTTTCCAAAATTAATTACCAGAGATGGTTATTAGTTTATTAAAAAAAAAAAAACAAACCAGAGACTGAATAGCCTTGTATTAAAACCACAGCATTTCAGACCAAGGAACTCCAAGTCAGTTCCCAGCTCTAACACAGTCTTATATTAACCTGAAGTAGTAGCAAACCAATTTACACTGTATATACAAGATTAGTGCATCTTTTGTTCTTTGTGTCAGGAATGGTTGACTTACAGTAGTAAAACCTTTATTCTACCATTTTATCTTGCACAGGGATTTACTAACTTAATGTAGAGAATTTCATCCTCAGCAATGGTGAATACTACTGGCTATGCAGAAAACTCGTGACTTCAGAAGGGGTGAGCTACCATCCATCATTCTTAATGCTTACTGATACATAGTGTCCATTTCTGCTCCCTAGTCTCTGATTCTGACATCATGCTTTCATCTGCTCTTATTTCCTTCTCTGCACATTTTCTGAATAGTAGTTACAGTAGATTCCAGTATCTGCCCACTCACTTGGGGCATGTTTGGTTTCTAGAAAGTTTTAACTGATCTGTTTGTGGAAGATTTGTGTCTCCTGGTACTGGCATGACCACACAAGCAGGTTCTCTTTTGTATGGCTGGCTGCAGACCATTTGGGAATTTTAGATGAATTTTGCTTTGGCCATAGACTTTTTCAAGAAAGGACTTCTATGTTTTTACAACCAAGTCAAAAATAAAACAGTGAACTTAGTTTTTACCTCAGATTTCCATTGTGTTATAAAATCATGTTCACACAAGTATACTTTGTGAATCCAGAATGTTTTATACCATTTGCAGTAATAATAAGTCTGCTAGATGTAAAAAATTTAGCACAGCTTTTAAATACTGTAGAGTTTTAATCTTGGAAGGACTTCATTTTCAAAAGTCAGAAGACAAAAATTCAGCCATTTCAGGTGCTGTAAAATGGTTGGTTATCCAGAAATGTTAAGGAATTTTAGCAGTAGAATATGAGATAAAATAAGAACTTAAATAACTTAACAAGAAATAGAATACACTATAACTCTTCTAAACTATCCAATAAATACTTTGGCAAACTGGTCTGTATTGGTTAAATTCCTTCTCTCCTCTTCCTTCCATGTCCTTGGTTTATTGCTTTTAGATGTGCCATGTTACAAAAAAAACAAAACAAAACAAAAAAAATCCACAAACAATATATGATCTTGATTTTGATCCACTATCCTTCTGAAGGAGTCAATAGACATAAAGAATATAGAGCCATTTCTTTGTTATTACCAAGGCTGTTTTGTTTACTAGTGTAATCATACATGTTTAATGAAATTTTGGATCTCTTATCTAAGAGATAAGATTTTCAGTTCAGAATAAAGGCAAGTTTGGTTCTTATTGCAGAGTATATGGTAAGAATAAATTAATTTTTTTAAACAAGAGGAGGAAAGTGGAAGTATTGGAAACAATTCAGTCAGACATCATATGCACTTTCTATTTTATAGAAGAATGTTATCTGAGACTAAGACAGATCCAGTAGATAATGTTGCAATACTCAAACAAGTATTTAGTAGCTGACATCACATAATGTTACCACTGTATAGAAAAGGGAGAAAGTCTAAGACTGCCAAACAAAACCAAATGACTTCTTAATAGGATAACGGCTTTGCCTCTTCTCTATAGAACTGGGCCAAAACCCATTCAACAAGCCAACCTCTTAGCATTAAAAACAGAGGAGATTGATTAATTGCTTGATTAATTTCAATTTTTAAATCGTCACCAGGTGTCCTTAATGAACTGAAAGGGAAATGGCACATTCCTTATTCTGCAAGTTAAAAGAAAAGAGATGATTCAAGGTCCTGTTCACTTTATATGAAAATTCAACAAAGTAATTTCTGGTATTAAAATTGTAGTACAAATTCTGCTTTATGTTTAAATATAGTATGAGAAGAAGACTTTGCCTTCATGAGGTGAGTGAACTGTGGTCAGGAAACAAAAATCAATGAGAAGTTTCTTACTAAATATGTAAAAAAAGGGTAGTGTAGGCTTGCCCTGTGATTTAACATTTTATTTGGAGCATGATGTGGTGGATCTGACACAGTGGATTTGGCATTTATGAGGTGAGTGAGTGGTGGCTGAGATCCTGAAGAAGGAATAAGAAACTTCAGCAGTGAGTCAAAAAATCTTTCTTGAACATGGGAGTACTTAAGGAAGCATGCAATAGAGTGGCTTTTCTTAGGTAGGTATGTCTTCTAATATTGAATTGCTTTGAGCTGGTTCTGCTAGGCTATGAACTGGGTTTTTTATTTTTCTGTTTAAATGATTCTAGGATGAGAAAAAAGATACATATTTCTCAGCATGATTTTTTTTTTTCAAGTTGAGGAAGAAATCTGTTGTAAACTTCTAATTGCTGATATACTCCTTAACCAGAATGTAAGCAAGTTTTATGGGTTTGGTTGTTTTAGTTGTATAATTGTATGAAGAGCTAAATTTGTTGATGACTGTGACTATAAACTATTTTGCAAATACACAGTTATACTAACTGATGACTTGTAGGTCTTCCTAAAGTAGTTCTGTCCAGTGTGTATTATATTTAATATGGTCTCTTTTTCTATATTCATGTCTTCTGATGTCTGAACATCATCTAAACAAATTCCTAAATGTCTGTACCTGCTGTGCTATCAGTGTTTTTATAAATACATCGTTTTAAAGAGGAATCTAAGAATAAATTTCTACTGAATTTCTCCATGACTCTGAACAAGAAGCTAAAGACATAGTGCTCAACTGGATGACTTTGGATATACTTACTCGCACTTGGACCCTGTGGTTCTGAGCTACCTTTGTATACCTGGCAATCATAGAGCCAATATGCTGAAACCCTTATGTCCCACCACAGCAGGGCAGTGCCAACGGCTCTGTGTCCAACCCAATATATTAGGAAAATAAGGAAAGTTCTTAACCCCTTTGATTAAAATTCTTGCCATATCCTCATACTTGATGAAAAATATTTAAATCAAATAAGTAATGAGTAATATTAACTAGGATATGTGATAATAAACATAATAAAATAATACAGCTTTATAAAGTTGTAGTTCTGTAAATACGTTCCTGACACTTTAAAAATATGGTCAGTCCAACGGGAGAGTTGATGGGGTTAGTAGAGGTGGATGAGTAGTTTTCTGGTTTATCACTAAAAGCAGCTGATACTTCATCTCTACCATGCCTACTCCACTATCATTTCTACACATGAAACAGCATACTTCCACTTGAAAGAGGAGACAGCTGTACTGGAGAATTAAACGATGTGAAAAATACCCAATTTGAGGAGGTTACTATTGCTGTACTTTTACAGTGTCTTTTTTTTTTATTATTATTACAAATGAATTTCAGTTCATGTTGTGATATATTTCTATTACAAACTGATCAACAGTAAGAACAAACGTCAATCATTTTTGTCAATATTTTGTGTTGAATTTCTGTGGTCGTGGGTTTTGATAGCAGGGGAAAGGCCACAGGGATGGCTTTTGTGAGAAGCTCTGAGAGAAGCTCCCCTGGCTCCAAGTCAGACTCTCCTCTGGCCATGGCCAGGCCAGTCAGCGCTCCTGTGACTGCCATATTTACGAGGGGAAAACACAAAGACAGAAGCAGCAGCTTAAACAGAAACAGAGTGGAAAGAATCAGCATGGAGAGAGGAGTGGGATGTGAGAGAGAGAACCAGGCAGAGACCAAAAGTCAGTACAGAAAGGTGGGGAGGAGTTGGACCAGAGCAGAGGTTCCCCTGCAACCTGTGGTAAGAGGGCAGGTTGTGCCCCTGCAGCCATGGAGGGTCACGGGGGAGCAGCAACCCACCTACAACCTGGGAAGAACCCCACCCCATGCCAGACCAGAGAGTTACACCCAAAGAACCCATGACTCCATGGGAGGCCTGGGCTGGAGCACTCTGCTCCTGACGGACAGCACATCTGTGGAAGGGACCCATGCCAGAGAAGTTAGAGGAGAACAATGAAGCCTGTGGGAAAGATTTGTGTCAGGGAGGTTCATGGAAGACTGTGTCCTGTGGGAGGGACCCCACGCTGGAGCAGGGAAGGAGTGTGAGTTCTTGTCCCCTGGGGAGGAAGGAGTGGTAGAGAGAAAGTGTGATGGACTGACTGCAACACCCATTTCCTGTCTCACTGTGCCTCTGTGAGGGGAGGAGGTAGTCTGAGAAGAAGGAATAGGTAGGGGCAACTTTTTAAAGATCTATTTTGCTTTTTCTTTCATTGTCTAACACTGATTTGGATAGGTAACTAAATCGATTTTTCTTCCCCAAGTCAAGTATGTTTTGCCAATTATCATAATGGGTGAGCTCTCCCTGTCCTTGTCTCTCTCCATGAGCCTTTCTTTATATTTTCTTCTCCTCATCCCACTAGGGGGAAGGAGTGAGCGAGTGAGTGTCCACCTGTTTTATTGTTGCCAGCTGAGTGTAAACTATGACAATATTCTTAAAACTTTCTTATGTACTCTAAGCTTATTTTCCCTTTGCTGTTCTTCAGCAAGTTGGATTTATTCATCTTCCTTTAATTTTAGGTTCATCCAAGTTCTAGAGTATCTCTCTAATTCATCAAACACAACGGTTTGTCCAAGAGTTACTACTTGAACTTTGTTTGTCAAAGCTTTAGAAATTGTGGATTCATTCCTTCCATCTTATTGTACTATTAATTCTCAAGTCTCATGCCACAAGAGTGTATTCAAGGGCATGTTGCATGTTGAAGCACTCACAAAAATGTATGCATTGATGATTTGTGTGACTGTCAATCACTTTAAGTAAATACATAAATGTTTGTTGTAAATAAATCATTCTAAAATTGGCAATTATTCCTTGGTCTAGCAGTTGCAAAAATGACGTAGTGTTTGGCAGAAACACAAGCAGGAAGTTTTTATGCAAATCACAAAGTTGAGCTAGAAGCTTTCCTTGGTGCATTAACTAGAACCAACAAGGCTTTCAGTATCAGGCTATTCACATATTAACACTGCCTAGTGTTGTAGTAAAGTAGACCGTTAAGAAGTCTTTTGTAACTTAGAAATTAAGCCAGGCCTTTGTGTTCAATTACAAGGGGAACAAGTGTGTGAGCTTAAGCCTTTACCCACCCTTTAATATTATAAATAGTAAACTAATACAGGACTATGCTCAAAGTTACCAGTAGCATTGTTGCACAATAGTCAAAGCCATAAAGACTATCCAGCCTTAGTTTTGCAGTTTACATTTCTCAGCGACAAAAGTTCATGTTACATGCACCCAATACTCCTGTGTCATTCATGTTAGATATCTGTTGTCATCTGCTTCCTCTAAGCCTATCTTTCAAATAATCATCAAAACAGATGAAACCTTGTAACTAACACTTCTTAACTGCACTGTAAAAGCTGCTATGTAAAGAGAGTCTCTCTCATTCTCTCATCATCCTTTATTGACTTGAAAATCCTTGGTTGTTGAAGTGTTGCTACATTGCTAATGTAGTTAGGACTAAACTTTCAATGCCTGTGCCAAATCAAAGCAGAACATAATAGCACAAATTCCTACCTTTAATCTGCTATAAATGGTGAAGGTTTTGTTGCTTTAACAACAAAAAACTCCCTATGTGGTTGCTTACCTTCATGGATAAAACACTATGTTTTGCACTGAAACCTTTCTTCAGTGATTCAGTGCTGGCTCTATTGATATTATACTAGATTTAGTCACATTATGACAAATGGCAGAAGCTGATGATGTTTCACTGTTCACAACTCTGCAGCATTTACAGCTTTGTATCTAATAATGGTTATGGCTTTTGTTAGTATTATCTGTTGAGGTTGACACACACCTCTGTTTTCATCATATTTCTGGTTTTAGGAGTGCTTTACACTGAGATACTGCAAAGCAGTGACAGTGTCCTGGAATATATATGGTCAAATGGAACTCAAAATGTTTAAGTTTGTATTTTACCTGAAGTGCTGTTCACATTCTACTTGATGTACATGTCCACTGCTACATTATTGTGATGCTTTACTTTTTGAACTCTTCATAGAATCATAGAATATTTTGACTTGGAAAGGACCTTAAAGATTATCTAGTTCCAACCCCCTGTCATGGTCAGGGACCACTAGACAAGTTGCTCAAAGCCTCATCCAGTCTGGCCTTGAACACTTCCAGGGATGGGGCATCCACAATTTCTCTGGCAACCTGTTCAAGTGCTTCACCGCCCACATGCTTACTCTTTTTATCTTTGGAATATTTTTTTCCTGAAGAGGTAATGTGTGAATCCTTGTCAATAATTACCTTTTTTTTTTTTTCCTTGTGTATTAAAAATATTGCTCAGGTGGTAAATCAGTCATAGGAGCTGGTGTTTTTTTCAAAGGACTTACGTACTTAATGAACTTTAGACCTATTCGGTTTAGCCCAAAATTCAATTGAAATGAAAATATAATCATCTACACTATTGCAGCTAAATACAACAGAACTGTATCAGTATGAATGAATCACTCCCTTGGGGGAATCAATATCAATATCTTCTGCTCTTGATTTCAGTATAACATGGATATATATGTTATGACTTGGTTTGTGAAATTTTGAGTTGCATGAAATCCTCCAAAATATGCAGACTTCAAACAAAGAATAAAGGGGCTTTTGTTAGCTAAATTCTACAAGTTTATTGCATATAGTGGGTGGATTGGCTTAGAATTTTCTAATAGGCCTTTGGATGAACTTTATTACTTTTTAATGTGAGAATCCTTACAAAACTGATTTTTAAGCCCATTGAAATATTAATTTCTATGGTTTTGTCTAGTTTGACTTTGACATGCCTTTAACAAGATACCCTGTACTTGAATCAATCCTAACGAGTTCAGACGTCATCAGATCTGACAAGATATCATATCCGTGTATCTGGTTTATGCTGCTATTTGTCACTTCTATGTCTCTTTTCCCCAAAGAAAATGTGGCCAAGATTCTAGGGGTGTTAACACTTTCCATGGCTTTTTTATTTTTTCCTTTCCTCTCCTTGATTTTGGAACTGCTTAGTCCATATTTAACTTTACTAATCTGTGAACCATTGAATTCAAGAATTTATAAAGTTTTTTTGTGTACTGATATTTGCATGTCAGTCCTTACCAAATGTAGTGAAGTTCTGTAGATGCAGGAAAAATAGGAACACCTCTTGTGCTTCTGAGAATTTAACGTACTAGAGGGTCTATCTTAAACTCAGGAAATCTTGGGGTGTTAACCATTTTAATTCTAACTGAAATGGAACTAGAAAGGCAACTGCATAATATACAATGTAGCAAAAGGTCTGACAGTAATTGCTGATGTAACGGGAAAAGTCCCTCTGTTCCATATATAGCTTGCAAGAAATGCATAAAATTAATTCCAAGATAATGTTTACATTTTATTTTTATAAGCAAACTATTACACTGCAAGCATTTTTAACAACCTCTTCATGTACTTATTAAGAGGTATGTCTTGCTGTGAAGCTTAGCTTAACTACTAATGGAAACATTTCCACTGACGATAATTTTAGTTGTCATTTTTTAATTATAGAAAATATTGATCTATAAAAGCTACAACTTCTTGTGGTTGGGGGAGGGAGGAAATAATCCAGTCTTTAGAAGAAATACATGAAAAATAGCGCTTTCAGTACAAGAAGGATAAATAAGTACTGTTATGTACCTTAAAATGTAAACTCCAAAACCCCACTTTTTCCTTGAGTCAGTGTTCTGTTAAGAATGGTCTCAAGAAAACTTTCAAAACTCTCTAATGCAAGCAATATCATGACATTGTACAAAAAAAACCAAAAACAAACAAACAAAAAAAACCCCACCAAACAAATAAAAAAAACACCCACCACCACAAAGACCGGAAAATAATTCCAGCTTCCTTCCTCCTATCTAACCCAGTGCTTAACCTCCTTCACCAAAAGAATGTCTCTTTATATTCTTTGATTTATGCAAACTGAAGTGTTATAAACTGTTCAACAGCAAAGATAGGTGAAGATAGCCAGCTGTAGGAGGATGGGGTTGTTCAGGGCTACATATGTATGTCTGCAGTTTCCTGAGTATGGGGTTGTTTGGATTAAATTACAACTTGCTTCTTACGAGCCAGAAGCAGAATAATGACTGCAAGGTGTTCAGAAGGAGAGGCAGCGTAAGAAATAATGGTGAGCCTTATTCACATTTAATAGACATGTAGGAAACCCAGGAAATGGAATAGCTGAGCACACTTTGTATATCCCGCATGAAGCAACACATGCTTGGTAAGAGAGGCTTGAGAAGATGAGGTAATGCACATAGAACTTGAGAACAAACTTGTGGAGGTGCAATCACTTAGAAGGATGGTCGGGCCAATGTTTTATAGCACAATGTGTACTATGAAGGTAGGCAGTTGCTATAAGAGAGCTGCAAAATACTGTTTTGAGAACTAGAAGGACATTGTTTACTTAGCACTTCAGATTGGTTACGTTTAAAATGAGAGGTGGGGGTAGAGGTGGGTGGGGTGGGGTAGGGGGGAAGTATTAATTTCTGTCCTCAATCCTAGTTAATATCAAAGCAAGAACACCTTAACTATTTTCTGCTATCAAAGATCTATTTCCCACATTACATTCAAATGCTGGTCATCATTGTAAGGTCTCTAACATAAACAAAAATTCCCACTATCAGTCTGATGAAAGTTGCTGCATTATGATATAGTTATTTTCATGATGGTTTTTCAAGACTTGCTATTAGAGCTGATTCCAACTAATCAATCACTCTTCCTCAGCTCCTCTGGATGGGAAAGGCATATCATTTTGGAGAAAAAGATAAGAATACTTCTTTTTCTAGAGTAGAAATTGGTGAACAAGGAGACTGATTTAGAGATACTGAGACATTTTGTTTCCACTTGAATACATGCAGATTAGCCTGAAGATTGAATACAGGTTAGTTTGAAGCTAATCTCTGCCTCCTGAGCTATAGTGATGTCTCATGGTAATTAGAGTTACTAACAATCCATTTCCTTTTGTGAGCTGGGATATCTGACAGAGATCCCAGTTTTGCCCAGGACCAGTCTGTGTTTCCTTAAATGACGACAGTATTGTTTATAGCTGTGGGGTTTCCACTGCCAAGAGTGTGTCTCATTTCCTCATCATCCCATGCCTGTACAGGAGGTATGCCTACACCTCATCCTGTATGCACTTGTCAAGGCCTCTGCTGTCATACCAGGCCTTTTGTTCTCTGCACTACATGGTTATGTTAGTTGTAGAATGAGTTGTTACTATTACGTATATAAAGCTGTGATTGTACAATATAAAGACAAACAGAAACAAAATAAGTCAGCTATAGACACCTGATTAATTTAAAAAAGTCACAGCTAAGACAAGTGAAAGAATGTTGGAGGAAGGTCAAGAAGAGCCCAAACATAGCAATTGTGACAAGTCTCAACCCTGAGGCCTTGCAAACTCAGTACACAGCCTGTGACCAGTTGCTAGTAATGGCAATACTGCATTACAGGGCTACCCAATTGAAAGATTTAACAGCTGATTGAACAGCCTGCTCTTATCACCTTCATTATACTCCAGAAACATACAGCTGAGATGTTGGACTCTTCTGTCATGTTTTAACCTCAGCCAGCAACTGAGAACCACATAGCTGCTCACTCACCTCCCCTCTCCCCCAGTGGGATAGGGAAAAGAGTTGGACCAAAATGTAAGGAAACACATGGACTGAGAAAAGAACAGCATAATAATTGAAAATAAATGAAATAAAATAAAGATTATCATAATTATACTAACAATACTATTAATTATAGAATCACAGAATACTAGGGGTTGGAAAGGACCTTTGGAGCTCGTCTAGTCCAATGCCTCTGCCAAAGCAGGTTCATTTAGAGCAGGTTGGACAGGAACACATTCAGATGGGTTTTGAATCTCTTCAGAGAAGGAAAGTCCACAACCTCTCTGGGCAGCCCACTCCAGTGCTCTGGCACCCTCAAAGTAAAGAAGTTTTTCCTGATGTTGATATGGAATTTCCTGCATTCCAGCTTGTGCCCATTGTCCTTGTCCTGTCACTGGGCACCACTGAAGAGAGTCTGGCCCCATTCTCTTGACACCCACCCTTTAGATATTTATAAGTGCTGATAAGATCCCCTCTCAGTCTTCTCTTCTCCAGACTAAACAGACCAGCCTCTCACAGCCTTTCTTCATAATAAAGTTGTTCCATTTTCTTGATCATCTTCATAGTCCTCCACTGGACTCTTTCCAGTAGTTCCCTATCTTTCTTGAGCTGGGGAGCCCAGAACTGGACACAGTACTTTGGATGTGACCTCACTAGGGCAGAGTAGAGTGGGAGGATAACCTCTCTTGACTTGCTGGCCATGCTCTTTCTAATGCACCACAGGATACCATTGGCCTTCTTGGCCACAAGGGCACATTGCTGGCTCAGGTTAATAATATGAAAATACTATATTACTACTAATAATAATATGTAATGAAAATGACTGGGGAAAAAACTCAAACAATACAACTGCTTACTGCCTGACAACTGACTGACACCCAGCCAGTCCCCAGGCAGTAAGAGCCAGAGCTAAGGCAAGTGAGCCAGAGCCCAAGAGTCCTGAGAGACATACCCCTGGTCAACTCGTCCCAACTCATATATTGAGCATGAGAAGATATGGAATTAAATATCCCCCTGGTCAGTCTAGGTCAGCTGTCCAGACTGTGTCCCCTCCTTCTTTAGAAGAGGCTGAGAACAGAGGTGCAGTCTCAGAAACTGATAAGATCCTTAACTTTATATAAGCATAACTTGGCAACAACAGAAAACATTAGTATATTGTCAAAATTCTTCTCAGCGCAAATACAAAACATAGCCTCATGCTGAAAAATTAAATGAATTATAAATATTCTTAATCAGCACAAATCCAAAAAATATCTTCACATTACCTACTATGAGTAAAATGAATTCCCTTGCAACCAAAACCAGTACATTTACAAGTGACAATTTAATGGCTTAAATGGTAGACCCTCTCTGTCACAGTTGTTCAGGCTGCAGTTATGGCCTCCTTTGTGTATTTCTGCACTGGTCAAAAGACAAGGTACCATCCAGAGTACGTAGGCATCTTAAACTTATTTCTCGAGCTTTCCTGGCAAATAGGTGGGCAACAGTTGCTTTAATTTTTTTCAGTCCTCAGCTTAAGTCTAAAACTTAATGGCAGCAATGGTAAGGCACAGGACCACAAACTGATTAAACCTATCATTATGAAATGTGGACAGCAGATCTGGCTCTGAATTAGCTCTCTCTGGATTTAAGGGATCTGCATTATCTTACCTGGATGATAAATACAAGTTTGTATTGGTTTTGTTTTGTTGGTTTGCTTTATGCAAAGCCACCTTTATAGAGAAACTTGCTGTTATTTGGCCAAATATTCATTATCTTTAAAAGCAGGGAGTGAGCGGAATTCAACCTATCTGTAAAGTTAAGCTTACATCAGTGTGCAAACTTTTCATTGTTTTAAAAGTTTATATTAGTTGAGAGAAGGGAATAAGAATCTTCAGTTCTTTTCAATAAGCATAAATGTCACAGACATAACTTCATGGCAGAATGCCCTCTATTGCAGATAGAGGTCTATCGCTCTTTATCATACTGAGCTATTTAGATAAATTACTAGGTGCTAAAACTAAGTCTAATGCTGTTTTTATTTCAAATCAGATAAAAAAAAAAGGAAAAAAAATAAACCCAAAACCCAAATGCACCTTGCTGCTGAAGAAGTCTTCAGTATATAGTTATCATCATTGCATTCATTTTTCTGTGAAATATCTGATGATGAATAATTTTAGAACAATACACTCATTAGGACAAAATGTATTAAATAAGTGCTGCTAATTGCAGTTACGGAGATTAGACTTCATGCATGTTTAATTTCAAATATAAGGATTCGAAAATGTTAATTAGAGATTAGTGAATATTTAGCTAATCTAAGAAATCTATTCAAATCAGATCAACCTACAAGAAGAAAGGAATAAACAACAGGAAAAAACCCCACTATTATTTGCTACAAAATAAGTTAGCAATTCAGATGGATTCATTTCAAAATTCATTAGATAGGTATAATACTATTTGTTTGTACATTAGAGGGTACCTTAGTAGCCATATAAAGTGTTCTAAAAGTTATTTATATTTACATAAATTATAATACATTTAAATACCCTTAAGGTGTACTAGAGAGTTAATGGCTAGTAACTCATTTCACTCAAGCATTGCACATACGCACATTGTATAAGTTTGTTAGCTAAGATCTCCTTATATACGGAATTTTAAGGAATATTCCTATTAGGAAACAGCCATTCATAGTGAAAATGGTGATCATATAGGGATACTCTTATTGAGTTTAGATAGCCATAAGAAAATGTTCGTCAGGTGTTCAGTACTTCCTCTTTAGAAAAGTGGACAAAATTGTATATACTTTTACTGTACCAATCATTAGCCTTTTAACTTGGTTTGAAACTTGCTGGGTGTGTTTGTTCTTTTGTACACCCTTGTTTTCTTGAAAGAACAGCAACTTTGCTATTGTCTGCAATGCAAGCAGAGATAGTCCTTTAAGACACGCTACTTTGATGCAAACTAAACAAACATTAATGGCTGTCCAGATGGGTGAATGTAAATACTACCCTCTCTAATAGAGCCTGATCTCTTAAGTGAGGAAGTTTCTTATTGAGTTTCCTCCTTTGTGCTCAATCTGGGTTTTCTTGAGGGCACACATGGCTCTTCCCATGTTTTCCTCCAACATGCATAGTAGCCCAATCCAAAGCAATCTTTCTTGCGATCTCCTTGGATACTTACACTGTGGTTTTTGTTGCAGATACCAGAACTGTACATTATATGGGAATTCAGAAGGCCATGCTGTGTGTCATGGTTTAGGCCTAGCTGGCAACAAAGCACCAACTTCCCGCTCACTCACTCCTCCACCTGGTGGGATGGGGAAAATATAAGGAAAGGCTTATGGTTCTAGACAAGATCACTCACCAGTTATGATCATGGGCAAACAAACTCGGCTTAAGGAAGAAAAATCAATTTAATCACTTGGAAAATATAAGGAAAGGCTTATGGTTCTAGACAAGATCACTCACCAGTTATGATCATGGGCAAACAAACTCGGCTTAAGGAAGAAAAATCAATTTAATCACTTAGCAATCAAATCAAATTAAAACACCTTTCCCCTCCCTCCCTTTTTCCTGGGCTCAGCTTTGCTACCAATTTCTCTCCCTCTTCCTTCCTCAGTGGTGCAGGGGGACAAGAATAGTCAGTGGTTGCAGTCAGTTTTACCATACACTGTCTCTGCCGCTCCTTCCTCCTCAGGGGAGGTGAGGACTCTTTACACTGCGCCTGCTCCAGCGTGAGGTCTCTCCCACAAGATGCAGTCCTCCACAAACCTCCCTAGCATTAACCCTTCCTATGAACTGCAGTTTTCTTCATTAATTTCTCCAGCGTGGGTCCCTTCCGTGGGGTGCAGTGCTTCAGGAGCATCCTGCTCCAGCGTGGGCTTCCCCTATGGGAAGTCACGAGTTAATTCAGGCACAGCCACTTGGTCTGTTGTGGGGTCCCTCCCAGGCTGCAGGCAGGCCTCTGTTCCCCTGTGACTCTCCATGGCTGCAGGGGCACAGCCTGCCATCTCACCACAGGCTGCAGGGAAACCTCTGCTCTGGCAACTTCCTCCCCTCCTTTCTGCAATGACTTTTGGTGCCTGTCTTGTTGTCTCACAGCCCACTCCTCTCTCCACTCAGTTCCTGCTTCCTCTGCTGCTTCTCTTTTTGTGCTTCCCCCTCTTAAATATGTTAATCCACAGAGGCGCTGACTGGCTCAGCCATGGCTGGACATGAGTCTGACTTCAAGACAGGGGAGCTTCTAGGAGCTTCTCAGAAAAGTCATTTCTGTGGCCCTTCCCCTGTTACCAAAATCGCCTGCCACCTAAAGCCAGCACACTGTTTTATGAAAAACACTAATATGAAGACATATTGCATTATTTAGCTGACTCTTATTTGTACCATGATCAAATTTTATCTGCTTGTTATGCTTGCTGGAAGATAATCTTCTGCAACTGCAAGCTAGTCTAAACATAAGTGAATTGAGGTTAATGTGTTCAGAGAGCACCCTAAATAGATTTAATGTTACCCATAATCATGGATTGGAATTGGCTAAAAAAAGCTTTAAGCCTAGTTGCACAAAGGAAAAAAATAACACTTCTTAAGCACAGATGTATGCTTTTCCCCATAGTACACTCAAGACAGTATCTTACTCTTCATTATCAGGCTATCATGATATGACATCAGATGGTTCTTATGAGACATCAGGACTGGTTTTTGATGGATATTCACTGTGATATTTAGTAATGTTTATCAGAGTTCATCTAGCATTAATATGTTGGATCTCTCACTGTGGGTGAAGTCTCTACGCTGGATCCCTAAATACTTGCAGTCTTTGTTCTTGTAGCCTGTACCCTTGCTCATCGAATTCTGCTCCTAGGAGAGGAAAACCAAAATCTGTTAACATCTTCTAAATAATTCATACTCTGACCTTAGGTTCTTTTTTTCAGAATTTCAAATGTTTGGGGGGGGGTGTGTGAAATCCCATTCTGTATAACAACTAAATATTCAGTAAAAAACCCCTTCTTTTCAGTACTGCAGCATCACACTGAAGGATTGAAGTACTATGGTTGTTTGTAGTCCAGCAGTGTGTTGTCATTATCATAATTGAATAGCTCTGTTAAAACAAGGTTTATTATAAAAGCACAGTATATGCCAAGTAAAGAAGTATCAATGTTGTAATTAAAATAGTATTTTAAAAATACTTTTTTAAAAATGAAAGTTCAGGGCATTTTAATTACAGTTCATATGTAGTATACAAGTAATGTTTGAAACAGTTGGCAGTTGACTCTGATTAATTTTCTTAGTAGTTCTTTCTCAATAGGAAGGAGCCTGGATTTTATGCTCTGTAATATCTATTGGGAATTCTGATGTATGATTAGCATAATCATTCACTCAGTCACCGTTGTTCCACACAAGTTCAGTAAAAAGTGCTCCTTAATGCCAGCTGAGTGAATAAGAATACTTTGTTAAGAACATATGCAGGATATCAAAAGGTCAGGCCAAGTGTTTTGTCCTTCAACTATTTTTAAATGTAAGCTTTATCCTGTCCATCCCTGGGTCAACCTTGAATTTCCCCATGTTCTGTCACTGAGTGTAGCTTGTGTATGAAACACAGTGAAGTGAGCTGTTGCAGTGCAACATAAGATTACCATTCACCAGTGGTTCTATGTCCAGTGCAAACAAACATCTAAGAGAAAGAGCCTAATTGCATTACTCAGATAATGCTTCTTTCCACACATTCTAACAATATTTCTGATGGAAGTTTTATTTCACCAGGTCTCTACATTTTAAAATGAACACACTTTAATCACTTATTAACTAGCAAATGTTTTCAGTCACAGATCCCTAAAGGCTAAACCTGCCTGGAGAAGCTTAGTGATTACTCTCAAATATAGGCTTGGGTTTGCTCAGAATGTTATCTGCCTCCTTTTCAAACTTCCCTATCATCTTGGATGACACTTGTTATAACTACCTGACAGTAAAAGGGTAGGAATGCAAATGTTTTTGGTTTTTTTCCTGCTTTGGAAGAAAAAATAAAAATCAAAATATGTTTCTAAAGGTCACTGACCTCATCCTTGTTCTTTGCAAGAACGTCATTTCATTACAAGTGGAGATGGTTATTAATTCAGGATCCCAGCAGCTGGGAATCTGTTATGGTTAACACACTGAAAATCTGGGCTGGAGGTGGTCAGACAAAAATGGCAGTAGCCTACTGCCTTTCTCTGTCCCTCTGATTTTACACGTATCCCATGTATGCTTCTGTCTGTACACACACTACGCTTTGTAACTTTGGAGTCCTGACTTTTCATACTGAAGGTGTTACATGGTTGCTCATTTTTCTTTTCTGGCTTTGATGGACTTGACCATCTAGTTTTGTGATCCCTAGATAGCGATGGACACTCTGCTGGCTCTTTGCTTCAGAATATGGGACTATTGTAAATAAGCAACTGACTGGAAAATCCCTTTTAAAGGTCAATATATTAGTTAAATAACAGAATTTACAGGAAGCTTTTTTTTCCTGGCTAAAGCACTCAATAGAATATTACAGAAATTATGTAGGTGCTACTGCCCTCCTGAAACCCTAAACTTGAGGCTACCTGTGTGAAAGCTTTCTTGGGAGATAGAAATGCAGTTCTTAAGGTTTGGGGGTTTTATTACTGTTCTTTATATTTGTATTAAGAGACTAGTTAATGTTAGGATAAATCTGAAACTGTCAGGATCCCTACCACCTTGCAAATGGCCTCTGGTAGGGCATAGCTCTGGCAGATGTTTTGTAACTGTATGGGATGTGAACTGAGTGAAGATTTTTCAAGCGAAAATTTGTTCTTTGACTAATTGCAAAATTGGCTCTGGACTTTCTAACAGTTCTTAGTGTCTCATTCTCCACTGACTTCTCTACCAGTTCAGTTTGACTGTCGAACAAGGTCTTTAATTCCAATTTGATTACATTTACTAAAGAACGTAAAGAGCGTGTTTTCTGTTATGAGATGCTAACAACTGATGTAGGACAATAGCTTGGTCAGAGCTTTACAGAATAGCTGTATAGACCTCTTTATTATAAACTCCCCAGGGGAGAACAAAGGGCTTTAAAGATAATTATAGTTCAGCATAAATAACTCTAATACTTTTTAAATGGAGGCAACTCAGGGATTGGATCAGAGAGAACAGAAATTCAGAAGTGAAATAATTATTTTTTTATCTGCTCACTTTGCCTTTACAGGTGAGTCACTATTTTCACATTTAGTTTCAGGCTATTCATTAACTTCTTGATCTGCATCAAAGTGAAGGCTTTCTTACAGTTCCTAGAAAATTATTAGTTCCCACTGAGACACTGCTGTGGATTTTGGAAGTGTTTCCATCTTTCCAGCTCCTTGTAGTTAGCACACCCTTCCATCTAAATATCTCTCCCTGTGTATACTCATAAGTTCTTCAGGAACAGCCCTCCCCTCTTTCCAAGGGCTCCACTGGACTCATCTCCCTTCTTAAATGAATGCAGTATAAATTGAGGTAAAATAAAACATAGCACCAACCTGAATGCTACCAGTCAATAGATTTATTGTGTTAAAGGCATCTATTTACAGCATTGGATGAATACATTCCAGTTCCTGTTGTCCTCAGTGTGCTAAAGGCAATTACAGGTATTTACTGAATGTTTTACAAAGGGCTGTTCTTCATGTTAAATACTTGCCATTCACCTTAGCAATTGTGCTAGCCTTGACCAGAATGGAAGGAGAGTAATGAGTTAATATGGCAGATATAAAAGCATTAAGATGTAAACTGCATTTCTTATCATATACAGGTTCAGTCATCTGGACAAGCTATGTGAATGATTGTTGCAATCTGTGATCATCAAGGCTAAGTCTGGTTTAGTACTTCTCCATACTTACAGAAAATTGAAGCTTGATTCAAGCTAAGCTTTTATTTTTAGAATAATGAAACTGTTACCTTTTATCAAACTGTCAATACTGCATAACTTGTAAGAAAATGCTGTTCATGGCTGATTATTTTCTAGACTTGAGCAGTAGAAGAAAAACAGCCCATCGGTCTTTAAAATGAAAAAGAAAGACTTGTTAGTATAAATAAAAAATATATTAGATTGATTAGTACTATATATGATCTCAGTAAACTGCTTTCAGCCTCTGTTAGTTTTACAGCACACAAGGAATATAATATTAAAGTTACACAGTCAGTGCACTTAACTTCTTCCAGCAATAGTGCAAGCTTCAGATCTTGTTTTCATTGAAGTGGGGGGACCATGTTTGACTTTACATTTCCTAGGTCTGTGTTATTCAGTAAGAATTTTTTTAATTACTATTGTACTGAAAGTGTACATAAAAGCAGAATTACATAACCTCTTATAGTACAATTCAAGCTTACATGGTAAGTTTTAGGGGAGTAGCATTATGTCAATTTTCATAAACCCTTATCTTGTGACAAACTGGCAAATCTTAGGAACACAGATAAACTGAGACTTCTTGTAGAGGTAAAGAATCGTTCTGTAAGTAAAGACTGCAACACTGGCATAAAGTAGTCCTTGGCTTTTCTCCTGAAATGCTATAAACATGAAGAGACATGTCTTGTGAGGCTCAGCTTAAGGTTTTTCAGTGTTTTGCAATAAATTTTAGAGCCTTCATTTATGCTCTCAATCCTGTAGTATGTTTACAAAGTAAATATTTTGAATTAGAAGTGAGAAAAGTAACATAGCTTACCTGGATTGCAATATGGAATGCTCTCCATAAAGAGGGTACTGACAAAGGAAGATGTGAACTAAAGGACAAGGGAGGGCTGTATGATGCACACAGCTGAGTATATTAGACTATGCTCTGTCCTGACACTAGACATTCTCAAGAGCATAAGCATCAAGATCCTACCAAAAATTTATGACCTTTGGTGATTTTAAATAAAATTTGATACTTGAAAAAGCATTCTGAGAGATCTGGTAGCCAGCTGCATTCGTGTTTTGCTGAGTCCATGGTTGTATTGATGAGAACACTTCTTTTCTGTAAAATAAACCAGAAGCAGGCTTGAGAGGTAAGGTAGCTTATTTAACTGTCTTGGAGTATGTAATGCCAGAATGAAGGAATATGCTGCTAGAATTCTCAAAATGTATGTTTGGCTGCTTATGGTAATACCTACTCATTTGGAAGATGTTTTTTCTGTTTTCAGGGTTCCTTATCTCTGTTCCTTAAGTCACTTTAATGGTGTTAAACCATTAAACTGGAAATCTTCATATAACTGCATTAGAAACTAAAGATAGTAAGAGCTGTGAAAATATGGGAAATGCAAATGGTATTCCCAATGTTGAAGGAAAGAACTGGTATGTTTAACTTAACTTACATTAGTAAAGACTCAGGAGGCTCTATTACTAATGCTGTGTTAATTTAATGTCAAAGAAAGAATGGGAATAATTAAGTGACTGTTGTTCTTTTTGCCTTCTACCTACTACTTCCAGAATTCTATTTTTACTGGACATATACAATGATTAAATTTTACTTGAAGTGAAATACTGGGCTGGTACAGGATTCATGTTATTCTTCAATTCACTTCTTGTAAACATTGATTTATTTTGTATTGTCAATTATTATAGATTTAAACATGTATTAAACTAAATATAGACTCAGTTCTGTGAAAGTGATTCAAACTTTGTGGTTTCATGTTAGTAGAAGAGATGTTTGGTAGAACTGTAATTCAAGGAGGATTCAAAGATTAAGTACTTCTAATAAATGACAAATGGATATTCAGTCTCCACTAACTGGCAAAATAACCTTGAGTTGATTGTAAATAAGATTAGGCAAACTGTTCTGCTGCTTTTGTGACACATAATGACCTTTTGTCAAACTTCTCTACTGCTAGTCTTGCACATTTGATGCTGAAGTTACAGTGAGAGATCATGATGGTAATCATTCAGTTCAATTATTTTTTCTGCCTACCAATGGAAAACAATGAATGAATTCCTCATTTTCTTTGCTTATGCACTCAGCTTTTGCTTTATACATGAAGCAGTCCTTTATTTTAACTTATAAGTTTTGACACTTTTTCCCTTCTGATTCTCTTACCCATTGCACTGCAGAGGAGTAAGCAAGTGGTTGTGTGGTGCTTAGCTGTCTGTCAGGGTTAAACCACAGTATGGATAAACTGGATAAACTCCCAAGAGGTTGTAGAAGGAAAACCAGCATTTCTTCATTTAAGGACTTTTCTTTCAAAACTGGTTCTCTTGAACTGAATGCTATTTTATGTATTTTTATCCCAGTTGTAGGGTCTTCTCATTTCAAGTCAGGTCTCCTCTTGACCACTAAGTGGGGATGGGCTCAAGCAATTTTCTTGAATAAAGAAAGGCTTTGCATGACTGTAAGTATGTATTTTAAAAAATAAATCTAAGAATGAGCTGAAGTTATCTTCTGCACTTCTGTGGTCTCAGACTCTTCACTTTGTGTGAAGTAATGGATGTTCCTGTCGTGGTCATCTTATTGAACACTAGGCTTTGCAGATTGTTGCTGCTGGTCACTACTGTGGATTTATTAACTGTTAATGTGCCACCAGCAGTTGGCTCTGTGGGATGTCTGAGTTCCCACAGACATGAGACAATGAGTTGTTGGACTTGAGCAAGACTTCAATGACTTGTGAGTACAATTATCATACTCATACAAAAAACCTTGCATTCATCCAGGTTGCCTTCAGAGTCACTTGTAGTTCAGTGTGATGATGTGTTTGAGCTGTTTATTCACAGCTTTCTATTTGAACCACGGTGTGTGCATATCTCTCTGCAAGAGAAGATAGGCGTACGATAAAAAGACATAGTCCATGTAAGTCTATAGTTCTGCAAAATATTAATCCCCATTAATGTGCCTGTTTTCAACATCCACAACAGTTGAATCTTAGATTCTAATCTCTTGACTGGTCTGTAACTTCAAAACATAATTTATCCTACCTGAATTTATCCTTCCTCTGTAGTTCAAAATATGTGGACAAGAGTAATGATTTTTAAAGTTTGTGCAAGTGTTGCAACTAAAACTTATTTATTTACTTTAATATGCAAAGAACTGTATTGATGTCTTTGCTTCAAGCCATTAATTAAACAAGTTACAAGCCTTGTTTTATGTGTCACTTCAACTCCTTGTACTGTCCCAAAATCATTCCTTGTCCTACTGCCCAGCTGTGCAGCTACTCACTTTCAGTTACTTCTCAGACAATCTCTAACCTTTCTCGAACTCTTGAAGTTATGTGAAGAAGTTAACTAACATCTCTGCCTTCATTATCACCCATGTTTGCCCTTCTGTTCTGCTCAAATATTTATAGTAAGAGTTTGTTTCTTTATGCTATTTTTCTGTTCACATTCATGGTACTGGTACCAGATGCAGGTGCCCAGGTGCTGGCGGAGCACTGCAGGGGCAGCCCCTGTGAGGATTAGTCGTGGCTGCTCCGTGCAGGACACAGCTGTTTCCAGCTGGCTCCAGCCCATGACCCCACTGCTGGGCACAGCTGAGCCCCTCAGCCATGGGTGGGTACCTCAGGGAAATCCTGTGCCAGAAAAGGCAAAACGCTGCTCGGCAGCCAGGGCTGAGGGGAACAGTGTGAGAAACAGCCCCGCCAGCCCTGCAGGTAGAGCAGGAGGGGAGGAGGGGTGTTGAGGAGGCCCCCAGAGAGGGAAAAGTGTGAGGAGGAAGGAGCAGCAGAGAGGAGCTGTTATGGACTGAGGGCAGCGCCCCCCCCCCCATCCTCCTGTTCTGACCAGAGGAGGTAGAGGAGTTGGAGATGAACAAGTGAAGATGACCCTGGGAAGAACAGAGTGAGGCAGAGAAAGTATTTTAATTTTTGTTGTTATTTCTTAACCCAACTCTAACTGTCAAGAAATTAAATTTTCCTCTGGTCAAGTCTGTTTTGCCTGTGATGGTAATTGGTAAGGGATCTCCTTGTCTTCATTTCAACCTATGAGCTTTTCCATCTTATTTTCTTCCCTT
>NW_010267500.1:57686-73304 GCF_000690775.1 Eurypyga helias
GCATTTGGCAGCTACCCAAGGTGAACCCATCACAGTGCTCACTGTATAAAATGGTCTTCTGCTGCTTCAAACTCATCATATATATTTCTATATATCAGAGATCCACCTGCAGCCCCTGGAGGACCCCACACTGGAGCAGGTGACTGGGCCTGAAAGAGGCTGTGACCCTGTAGGGAGCCTGTGCTGGAGCAGGCTGCTGGCAGGACCTGTGGCCCAGCGGGGGACCCACGCTGGGGCAATCTGTTCTTGAAGGGCTGTGGACAATGGAAAAGAGATGTGAAAATGACCCACACTGGAGCAGTTCACGAAGAACTGCAGCAACGTAGAAAGGACTCATATTGGTGAAGTGCTGGAGCAGGGGAAGAGTGTGAGGAGGAAGGGTAGCAGAGACAATGTGTGATGAACTGACTAATTCCTATTCCCATCCCCTTGCCCTACTCAGGAGAATACATAGAAAAATTACAAGTGAAGTTGAGTGCAGGAAGAAGGGAGGGGAGGGGTGCATGTGTTTAAGGATTTGTTTTTATTTCTCATTATCTCACCCAGTTTTGATTTAAAATTTTTTTTTTTTTTTTAATTCCAAGTCAAGCCTGTTTTGCCCGCGACTGTAATTGGTGAGTGATCTCTCCCTGTCCTTATCTCAACCCATGAGCTTTTTGTTATATTTTCTATGCCTTTTCCAACTGAGGAGGTGAGTGATGTACCAGCTTTGGTGGGCATGTGGCATCCAGCCAGGGTCAATCCATCACAGCTGTGGAGTTTTACTGAAGGTTACTTTGGTGCTAAGAAAGAAGAATTAATTATATGCTTTCTGTACTCTTGCTTCTCTTCCAGGATGAGTAGCTTACCTCTTGCTGACAGAAAATACGCTTCCTCCCTGCTAGCCACTCTCCTTTAGCATAAGCAGTCTATACCATATAGGCAGGTTCTATTCATT
Organism: Eurypyga helias; assembly: GCF_000690775.1. Classification (NCBI taxonomy): domain Eukaryota; kingdom Metazoa; phylum Chordata; class Aves; order Eurypygiformes; family Eurypygidae; genus Eurypyga; species Eurypyga helias. The sequence goes on from NW_010267500.1 coordinate 58,624, forward strand.
GTGCATTTTTCAAGGGAGTACTCCAGATCTGGTATGTTGTAGTTACCTAAGGGAAGAAGCTGAGTTACTGTTATTCACCCCGGTCAAAAGGAGTGGGAGTGAGAAGATGGCTGAGGCATAAACCAGTGGCAAACATGTGGAAGTGTCCGACCCAACCTCAGCAGCCACAGTTGTCAGTTTCCAGATAAACCATTTGTAGGAAAGTTGATAATTTTTTTTTTAATTCTTTTTACCCAGAAGGTGAATTCTTTTTAATGTAGGGATGTATCTTACAACATTTAGAATATGATGCAACTGTTGAGGGAGGAAGTAGTTTGACAAAATTTGGCTGATGACTTTCTATCTTATACAGATTGAAATCATGTATATCAATGTCCTAATTCATACATCTTGCTTACTTACTAAGAGTCTTCAAACTCATCATGCAATGAACCCCGCTGATCTTAAAACACCATAAAGGGAAATGATTCTTGGTGTTTGCATTAACTGTTTAAATATAGAACTTCTTCACCATTGATAATTTGTTTTTAATTTCAAAATTAATATTGCCTTTGTCCTTTTAGAATTTTAACTTTCAAATCAGGCCTGAAAGGAGATTTGTGTAAATATGAATAGCTTGTAAGGGGAAAAGGGTAATAAATACTTCCGGAAAAAGCATATAGTTAATTTGTAAGGGTTTTATCTGTAACTTGTATATTTCCTTTGGCATAGCAGTCATTGGGTCATTAGAGAAAAAGAAAGGTAAATGATGACACCACTGCCCCCCAACCCCCGCCCCCCCCAAAAAAAAAGCTTTACTACTAGCTTAAACTGATGTAAAAGGTCCACTTATTATGCAGAGTTGTTCTTCAGCTTAGAGGGCCATCTCACTCAGTTGCTGGACCCTGCCATCCCTAGTACTTCTTCAAAATGCATCAGATACACTACAAAATCTCTGATGAGGCTAATGTCCTACATGTGCAGGTGTACTTCTGCATATTTAACTTTTAAAGGTACTGTATTAAGACACTTCTTTCAGAATTAAATATGGATTAGAAATATCTTGACAAAATAAGCTTTGTTTAAAACAATAACTCTGAATATAGTTATCTAGTAAATACATTAACAGAAAGTAATCTTTAAACCCAAAATAATCTTCAAGGCTTTTTCTAGACTTGCAAACTTTATGCAGCTAAAGATATGAAAAATTTGTCAAACAAAGTCTTGTTTTTTCAGTCATATATTGCTATGGGTAATTTTTTTTTTTTTTTTTTGACAACATACTTTGGAACAATTTTATTGACTGTAAGGAGTAACCAACAAAAACTATGCCTGAAAACTAAAAATGTGTTAGTGTAAAGCTATGGATCTGAACACCCAGAAAAATATATTTCTTTGACCTGCTTAGTGGATGAGGGAAAGGCTGTGGATGTTGTTTACCTGGACTTTAGCAATGGCTTTGACATTGTTTCCCACAACATTCTCTTGGAGAAATTGGCTGCTCATGGCTTGGACAGGCATACTTTTCAATGGGTAAAACATTGGCTGGATGGCCGAGCCCACAGAATTGTGGTGAAAGAAGTTAAACCCAGTTGGTGGCTGGTCACAAGTGGTGTTCCCCGGGGCTCAGTACTGGGAGCAGTTCTATTTAACGCCTTTATTAGTGATCTAGACAAGTGTGCACTCCCAGTAAGTTTGCAGATGACAGGAAGTTAGGTGGGAGTGTTGATCTGTTTGAGGACTTCTCACACTCTTCCCCTGCTCCAGCATGAGGTCCCTTCCATTGGAAACTGTTGTCCATGAATTTCTCCAGTGTAGGTCCGTCTCTTGGTGGCAGTTCTCAATGAACTGCTCCAGTGTGAGTTCCTATCACAGGGTGCAGTCCTTCAGGAGCAGACTGATCCAGCATGGTCCCCCATGGGGGAAGAAGTCCTGGAAGCAAACCTGCTCCCATGTGGGACCTTCTCTTTCCATGGGTCCACAGGTCTTGCCAGGATCCTGCTCCAGCATAGGCTTCCCATGGGGTCATAGCCTCCTTCAGGTGCATCCACCTGCTCCAGGGTAGGGTCCTCCATGGGCTCTCTACAGCTGTTGTTGTACAGTTGGGGTTTTTTTGGCCCTTCTAAAACATGTTGTTCCGGAGGCACTATCACAATTGCTGATGGGCTTGGTCTTGCCCAGCAGTGGATCCATCTTGGAGCCGGCTGGCACTGGCTCTCTCAGACATAGTGGTAGCTTCTAGGAGTTTCTCACAGAAGCCACTCCATAGATTCACCCCTGCTTCTAAAACTTTGCCATGCAAACCCACTAAAACATGTATCAAGTTCTTTAAATTTCTTGTAACCAAATGGTTCTTTCATTTTTCTCTAAGTTGCTGTTTCTGTAGGAAATTAATTATCATCCCCTTTAAAATAAGGGCGTTAAAAAGCAATAAATTTTCAAGATTTCTGAACTGGAATACTTGTGAATTATGAGCAGTCTTGTGATCCCAAATTCCACGACAGTACTGTATATTCTTTGTAGGGGTTTACTGTGTGCTGACTGATATGAAGTAGCATAAAATATAGATTGTTCTGAAAATTTTTAGAGGTTACAGGAAGGGTATTTGCAGAAATGTTTCTCATGTTCCAAATACCATCTCTTTTTTCATTTTCTCTTTTCTCCAGCTTTTCCCTCGTTATAATAGAATAATTTGTGATATGCATCTGGTACCTTTTTCTTTTCTTGAGAAGTTATTATAATGCTTCCATTTCTAACCTTCAATTTATGTTCCATTGTGTCCTGATTCCTATTGCACACATTCCCCAGTTCAGATAGTTTTATTATTGTACCCTTTTCAATTCACTAAGGACACCTTTACATTCTGACAGAAACATAGTTCTTCAAAGCATAGATGACCTAAATCTTAAGCAGAAATGTAGTATCATTTCCCAAGAAGATTTCTATTTCATTCTGTGATTCTGGAAGATCGTTCTTAAGTATCACAGATATGAAATTGTTATGAAATGAATTTCCCAGGAAAGTGACCTCTCACCCAGGAGAGATCAAACATTTACTTTATATGCATCATCCCTTCTGAGTGAGAATTATACCATAATGAACTGGGAATATAGAGATATATGGACGTATTATTTTACGTTTTACTGGATTGGAAAAAGACCAGTAAAACATACTTTAAAATAGACAAAATAATTTCTACAGGTGTTAGTACTTATAAACGTAACTTTTTCTCTAAAAGTAATACAGGGAATGCTTGGAAATCATTTGACTTACGAATATTCTAGATTGCTAAGACTTTTTAATACCAATACAGACAATGAAATTAATAATAAATCTAATTTTGTTTCTTTGTTTTTTTCATCATAATGGATTTCAGTGATGTGATCATGGGGTCTTATTTTTCCCATGCATTTCTGTTTTATTTCACAGAACAGAATCTTTTATAAAATTGATCTCGATTCAAGTATGAATCTAAACTGCTTTCTGAACACTACTTGCGCCCTCTTTGAAAATGCAGTTGTATTTTTTTTTCCCCCCCATGTGATCAATATCTGGTTCCATGCTAAACTGTTTGCAGTACCATTCCAAAGGGAGAGTTTTGCTATCCCTATGGCATAAGTTGGGGTACAAGCAGAATTTTTTGTTAGAAATACCATGTAATTGTAGGCATCTTGATTCAGTCTTTTTTTTTTTTTTTTACTATTATGATATTTACAGAGGTCAAAAACACTGAACTAAGCTTCATCTAGGCTGAAACAGGTAATGTTTGAAGTCTAATGTATAAAACCAGACATCACACCAAGAGGAAGAAACACACAAAACAGGCAGTGCTCACTGCCCTTTGAACAGAGTCACTGAGACCAGTTTCAGACCTGGGTGGCCTTAGTCACTTACTTTTATTCTGTGGGAACAGGAGTTGATTGAGTTACTTGACCTATCTTGCAGGTAATCTGATTTATCTACTGCAAATCTTTCTTCTTTCAAGAATGAATTTGTTCTTGTGCACTAACATGAAGGTTGTATCCTGGGTTCCATTTCCTTGCTCCCTATCTTTTTTATTTCCTTTCAAACTTCATTCCAAGGTGTTCCCTTCTTGCTTTATTGTGTTCTTAAATTCTAGCCTAACCATCTAATGATGAAAGTTAACTCACAGTGGAAATCATATTCACAATGATTGTGAGACTTCTGGCATGCCTTTTCACTTTTGCCACGTTTCACGTTTCACCTGAAGTTATTTTATAGCTAAGAAGGGACAGAGTAACCAGGGTTTATAGTAAGTAAGAGGATGTTGGAAAACACCTAGAGCTTCTTCACGTTTACTACTGAATATATCATTAAACATGCTGCTTGGAGGCTGCTGAGCACCTATGATTGAAGACTAGGAAATCAGAGGCTTGCAAGCTGCATTTTGAAAGAGATATTCCAGCTAGAGAAGTTCTCTACCTCCTTGAGTTCTGGATACACCCCCACACCACCCAGTGTTAGCACAGTACTAGCTGTGAGTAGCAGTGGGCTGCTGTGGTGCCCAGTGGGGGCACAAACTGCCCTGTGCTGCTAGAAACAAGCTCCAGCTGACTGGTGATGATCAAATGCCAGTGGGTAGGGAAGAAGCCCCACCAGGCACCAAAATTGTACCTAGCTCACCGAAGTATGTGTGCATACTCTGGCCTTGTGCCCCGGGTCTCAGCAATCACTGGGTAGGAGGATGAGGGAGTATTAGGTGAAGTACAGTGTTGCCTGCCTCACTCTCCTCGTATCCTCACCAGATCAAGTTTAACAAACTTAACAGCATGCCCTGAGCTGAAAATTGGAGAAGTTGGATTTGGGGGTGGTGGAGACTGGATGCTTGTGTAATATTGTATGGTGGAGTCCTGGGACACCTGCTTCTGTGCCTGACTAATAGTCAAATGTTGATATGGGTTGGCAGTAAATTAACCGAAGGACATTTTTAGAATGTCCTGCCTGTAACTGCTGTGTTACGGAGAACTGAAAGACTACCTGTAGAAAAGGTCCATGCTGTGGAAACCTTCAGAAAATCCAGAAAAGAACCTTCTGAATTTTTTCTCGTTTGTTTTTTTTCATGCTGTTTGAATTCTGGGGTATCAAACCCTTTTTTCCCAGTGTCCAAACATAAAATCATGAAAATTTGGTAAAAGAACTCCTTTGCAAGGTCTCTTCATTACTAAACTTAACATGCTTTTAAGTATCCTTAGCCCATGGTAAAAGCAAAGTAAGAAGAAAATTTGGTCAAGAATTAAATTTATTGCTTTGTTTTGAGATTGATTTATGTGATTTTAAAAATGATTTGCTTGGTTTTAAGGCTGGTAGTTACAATGAACTTAAAGCTAATGGACCTTAAAGCTAATGGACCTTAAAGCTAATGGAAGAGGCTATGGTAGTTGAAGTGACACCATCTGAAGTGGGATGAAAACCCTGATAATTTAAAGTATGAGTGTGAGAAGGCTGATTTCTCTTCTAGAATGCTATAAAAACTGATGCATGCTCAGATTGATTGTGGACACTTAGTAATGCCTGTAATTTGATAGTTAACACAAAGATAGATATTGAGTGATAGTTTTGAAAGAATATTACTTACAAATTGATTAGCCTTTGAAAATGAGCAAAGCTGTAGATCACATCTCAAAGTATTGAGAAAATAGAAAATGGATCTCAATGTTACGTAAGTTTGATAGTGATAGCTAATGTTACCATTATATGTATCTTCGGGGGAGAAAAGGTGTTTGAAGCAAGTTCCAATATATGAATGGTTTGTATGTAAACACTAACATTTTGGTGGTGCTGTTAAACACATGTCCTGATTCTGCTTTTGAAATAACTGATGTAGATTATGGAAACCTAAAAGAATCTTGGGGGATTTAAACAAGAAGATGGTATTTGAGTTAGAAATCAGGAACTGGAGGAACTTTTTCTAAAAGATAATTTGGAGATAGAAGAGAATAATTATGGAAGTAGTTATTTTGATTATACTAATTTTGAAAGGTTATTTATATTTGTTTAATTATTTTGTGCTAGTCTGGCTGAATTCCGTTCTACATTTACTGGCACTATGTGATCTGAGTACAGGTCACAGTCTGTGCTGATTTTTCCACCAAGTACAGGATTCTGTTTCAATAAAACTGGAAAGAAAAGTTGGTTATGTTAGAAAACAAAAAAAATTATTTTTCTTACTGTTGTATTAATTTAACATTTTACTCACCTTTCAATAGTTTGAAATACATATTTAAAAAAAAAAATCCACTATAAATAAGTGGAATTTAACAAAATTTGGAGGTGGATTATGTAGACCTGAAAATTACTGGTTTTATTCCTATTTGTTTTTCTTATTTTTTCCTATTTTGTTTCTGTTCTCTAAGATCAATAGTAGCAATTACTCTACTGGTATATGCACTATGAGGGGGAAAATTTGTACTGATCACCAAAATGTGAGAATAGTGATTTGTCAGTTTGGGGTGTTTCTCAAGAAAAATGTCTCACATTGTAAGGAGCTAAGTGAAAGAAATAAGGAAATGAATTTCAGGTTTATAAACATCCATGATTAATGCTGTCCTGCAGTTTGTCATTACATATATGCAAAACATGCAGATTTTATTACCAAGCAAGATTCCATATAGACTAAAAATGATGAGTGCCATTGTTGCCATGTATTTGATTGAGGTGTGAAATGCAAACATTATTACCGTAATTTGGTGCATCCATACTATTCCAAAATGTACTTAGATTGTAAAAAAGCCCTCAAACAGTCATGTAATTATATTTATTCAAAAAAAGCAGCCCACATATTCTGATTTTTTTTTTTTTAATTTGGTAACATATGTGCAAGTCTATATAACAGAATTCAGAAATATACAATACTAGACAAAAAAAAAAAAAGCTATACCAAGAATTTACACTACTCATTAAAAGTAAAGCAGAATTTTTTTCTTAAGGGCTCCATGTTTTCATGAATTTCATTAAGTTGAGAATCTTGACACAGAAGTGCAATTTAAAAATGGACCAAATTCATTAACTGTATGGACAGATATGATTTCTGAGGGAAAAAAAAAAAAAAATATTCCTCCTTCATATTTTGGCCAAACTTCAGGACTGTTAAAATGACCATGGAAACTGATGAAAAAGAAATGGAGCTGATAATTGGCACCTATTTTTATGATAAGGAGGCGTGTAAGATTTTGCATCTGCCAGTTGTTATTTGCTGCAGGAGTTGTTTGGGGTTTTTTTTGTGTTTTTTTCTTTTTTTTTTTTTTTTAAAAAAAAGGCAAGGACCAAAACCATCTAGCTCTTACACATTTTTACTTTTTCTGGACAAAGCCACAATAATTTTACATCTTTCTGACTATGCCTTTAAACATTGCTTTACTGTGTAATTACTTAATTAAGGGTATGAAGGACTCTATACCTTTCAACCATGTTTGCTGAATCCCCTGACCATCTTTGCCTTTCTCCAGTCTCTTTTCAAATAATCAGTATTTCCTTTGTACTTTAGGCACAGAACTGAACACTTCTTTACATACAGCTTCATAAGCATTCAACAGAGGAGATTCATATCTGTGCTTTTCTTGCCCTTTACATGGTTAGTGTTCACTGTTGGTAGGACAAGTTGGAGTTGCATTTGGCTTTAGACCTGTCTGTTCCTGCAGAGTCGCTGGCTAGCTGGATTATACTGATCCATAGGGATCAAGCAGTCTTTGACTCATGGGTTGTTTTTGGTTTTTTTTTTTCCTCATTACATGTTTCCTCCCCAAACTCTGTTACCAAGCACACACACTTAGTATATCTGGTAGCAGAGCTTGCCACTGAAGACCTCCAGGCAAAGCACCAGGCCAAGTACACCAGTCTTTCATTCATTACTAAGTTGCCCACCGCACTAAGCACTGAGACAAAATTTTTCTTGATTTCCTTTTTATGCAATGTACCGTGGTATCTTCCCACTGCCTCTCCCTTAGCCTTCCAGTTTTAACTTGAGGGAAGTGTTGGCCTTTCAAATTCCCCTAGAACTCTTTGTAATAAATATAGCACTGCCTCCACTTCCTGTTGCCTTTCTTCTTGCATTTGAGCTTAGTCAGGGTTTGCTAACCAGCCTGGATGTTTTCTGCTATGGCTGCTCATTTTCTTGCACTTAGATAATTTGATTCAAAACTTGACTCCATTTCTTTGATCATCGTTCTGCTTCAAGGGCCAACAACCCTTCAAGATCAATCAGAACTCATGAGCTCCTTTGTCCTCTTGGCAATGTTCTATGAAATCCTCCAGAAGATTCCTAAATAGACTGAAATCTCTTCTTCTGGAATTCAAGATCCTTCTCCTGCTCTTTGCTTCCCTGTCTTTCCTCAAGATTTTAAATTCTTCCATCTCCATCTGCAGATTACCACAGCACGGGTTGTCAGTGACTATCACACCCTTAACCAGTTCTCTGTATGTAGTAGACTTTGTCCCATATTTTCTGGAAAAAAATAAAAATAAATAAATCCCCAATATCCCCAATGCACTTTTGAAACCTTCTGGATTACTTGTGCTGCACAGCACAAGCTGTGGCTTCTCAGTAGATATCAGAATTGTTCAAGTTCTCTGCAAGAACGAAGACATATGACTGGAACATTTTCCAACTCTCTGAATAATGCTTTGTCCATCTACTTTTTGGTTAGCTGTCACAACCGTTCATTGACACCATCTCCTTCTCTGAGTTCTCACTGATCCTGTTGCAGACTGTCATTCCACAGTGGAGTTCTGTGTATTCATTCTCTTTCTTTATGTAGAATGCAATCATTTTTCTTCCCTTTTTCCTGAAAATCATGTATCCATTTTTGTCACAACTTCATTCATGAAAACTATCCCTTCTTGCCTTTTTTATTTGTTGCCTCATTTTTGTCATGTGTCACATCTGTTACTTGCCAGCAGACTGTTCTTTGGAGATCATTGTATCTGTAGGAGCCAAAACTCTTTGTCAGCTGCAAACCCATGTGCTGAGTGACAGATATATCTGTCATAGCCTTTGTCCTTGATTTTATTCAGACGACCCCATAAGCCTCTTTCCTTTTCACCTGAGTCCTCAGAACCATAAAATTGCCCTTGATTCAACTTTCCTGAGAATTATTGTTCATGCCTATGTGGCTGTGACAATGGGAAAAAAGAGGAGCAATCTCAGAGCTACATGAATTCCAGCGATCTCTGCAAAGCTGAGGATCCAGGCTATGGACAAGCACTAAACCTCCTTGAAGCAGCAAATTTGATTGGAAAATGTGTTGTGTGCAAGGCTCCACCTCTTCCTGCATACTGATAAGTTATTACAGCCTTTTCTAAAAAGATGTACTCATTCTAATTAGGCTAAACCAATTATGTCACCAGTCTATGAAAATAACCCCCTTTACAAAATCTAATTTCTTCTTACCACCCCTCCCCCAAATAGAAACTTCATTTTTTCTCACTGTCACCTTTAAGGAACTGAATGGCTCATTTCGCATAACTGGAGACTTCTCCAATTGGAAATAATTTTTTGAAAGTTATTTTTGTGAAAAGACGAGTTGCTTCTTAGTGTACATTCTTAATAAGTCAATCTTGCAGACAAAATGACATCTTGGATATTTCACAGATTGTTGCTTGAATTACAGGTGCCTAAAATGTAATGGCTGTTCTTGGAATCTGTTTCATTAATTACACTTGTAAAACAGTATAAAATGCTTAGCTTAGCTCTGAAAAGACAAGTTGCTTCTTAATTCTTGTACATTCTTAATAAGTCAATCTTGCAGACAAAATGACATCTTGGATATTTCACAGATTGTTGCTTGAATTACAGGTGCCTAAAATGTAATGGCTGTTCTTGGAATCTGTTACATTATTTCAGCTTGTAAAACAGTATAAAATGCTTAGCTTAGCTCCTGACACTTAGTAAATGTGCAGCTTGGCCTAGAAGTTTGGATTAAAAGGTAACTGAGTTTCAGACCTAATGAATGTGAAGGGCCTGTTTTTGTGATTCATATTGGCTCAGACTTCAGTATGATGTTGATGGAACCTTAGGGAGATAAAGGACTGAAATTTCAGACCTGGTGCTGCTTAGCCATCTGCATTTGAATATTTTCCTTCAAATAAGAGGCCTTTTAATCTGTTTAGGAAGCAGAATAACTGGACTGAACTTCTCTGGCTATGGAGCTTTGAATTCTCTGCATTTAGGAAAATGTCTGGTTCTTTAGCAGCTGAAGACTAGGTTTCCTATAATTAGGAAACAGATTCAGAGTTTTAGCTCTTGATCCTAAGTGGATGACTTCAAAGGTGATAAAATGAAAGTAAGGAAGTCTTTAAAACTAAATTTTTAAGAGCAGAATATTCAAGCACTCTGTCCTCATTTTGCAGTGCCTGAATTTTACTCAGGCTTTTGTGAGTTGACTTAAGAAAGGGAATGCTTCTGGAAATTGATTAAAAATCAGAAATAAGATATCAAATAATTATTTCAAGAACTCTATTTATTATCCTAGGTGTTCTTTTGTTTTGTTTTGTTTTTCATTAAAGAAGATGAGGAATAACTATGCTATGCTTTAAAATTGTCACTCTAATCAGAAAATGTCCACTTCTTCATTTAACCAGCTGTACAGAAGCATTCTGGTGGTCTCCAAACACTGATTTATATTCCAGCTACACAACATTCCCACTACAAGCTTTGAAAGAAAACTACTGTTTTAACAATTTATTTTCCTGTTCTTACTCTTAGCTACCTCTGTGAGCTGAACCAGATGCCCTGTAGAGAAGCCAGATCATTTCTTCAATCATGCTACAAGAACCTGCCAGGCATCCCCATTGTTCACTTACAAATATTGTGAGAAAGATTTATCTATAAAAAGAAACCTGAAATCCACAGTTTTACAAATGGGAAGGGAAGTGAGTTCCAGGACTGATGTATGTGGTAAAGGCAACCGCCATATGGCATACCCTGTTAGACATAGGAGTTGAGGGATGAGCCTACTGCTCAGAAGGTTGGCAGGATTTTTTTCTGTCTACCCAAAACCTCAGTCATCAGCATTTTCTTATGGCATGCCATGGCTATATGTTCCTTTTACTTATAGATAATTAAGGACTTCAGACTAGCTAGTTGCTTACTTAATATCTGTAGTGTTTTTCCTTCCAGTTGACTTAGCTTTTCCAAGAAATATGGCAACGTTGGTCCTAGGTTTTAGAGCACTTTTGTCTGTTACAAGCTCTGTCCTAGAATCCATAGATCATCTATGATCTGTATTTTGGAATGCTGAAGTATTCTGGGCAGAACCCTGGATCCACTGAAGCCATTAGCTAATGTAATAGATGCATGGGTGCTAAGATTTTACTCTAAGATGGCTTGAGAGCCAAAAATTACTTTTAGTTATAAGCTTTGTGATAATCAAAGATCAAAGCAGGCAGAATAGCTACTTAATTTTAAAAAAATGCCTTGTTTTTTTGAAATACAGGCTTCGGGGGGTGGGTGTGGTTTTTTTTTTCTTTTTTTTTCTTTTTTTGTTTTTTTAATTGAATGAAGAGTAGAACTCCAGTCTTAACACAGAGTGGAGATGCATGAACGAAGAACAGCAGAAAGAGAAAGAAATAGGAAGACTTGTCTTGTTTTCTGGCAGATGTTTGCACATTGTCTGGAAAGCTGGAAAGCACTGCAGTCATATTACAGAGTGAAAGCTTACGTTGAAACTTGTTATCTTCCTGTTGAAAACTGTAGTTATGCCAGGGAGGTGATGTGACTTAACTAAGGGCTAAATTGTCTGGACATGTTATAGCTGGAGTCAGAATGGTTGATTAGAATGACCAGCAGGGAATCAGAGTAGAAATCATTAGATCCCACTATGTCAATCACAACTGATAGGAGAAAAAGCTCCGTTAAGTCTACCGGGAAGTCTTTGCATTTCTTAAGAGTGGAAGGAAAACTTTTCAGCTTGAAAGCTAGAAAAAGAAAATATTTCTTCAGGAATTATGTTGGGAAGTTAAGACAAATTATCTGATGCAAAGGTGTGATTTTTCTTAATGTTCTAAACAAACAAAAAGTCCAAGAACTTTTAATTTATACTGAATGCACACACAATCATGCTGAGATCTAAATGATGAGTTGTCGTGGAACTTACATAGGCATCAATATGAGACTATATTGAATTAGGAAAGCAAAGTCCAAAATATACCTCTAAAGGGCAGCTAGTCTTCATCTCTATCAGAAATTATAAATATTCTTTCCTTCTTCTGATGGAGAAAAAAAATAAGTATGTTTCCAAAACTTCATCCAAGATTTCATCTTCCTTGACCTGCCTCCACATCTTTTTTATTTCTCTCTAGACAGAGGAGGAAGAGGGCTTGAATTTTCATGTTACAGCACTTGAGTATGTGTTTGTTTGGGGTTTGTTTGATTTTAAATAACAGAACTAAAGAATACAGATGAAACGTGTTTGAATCTGAAGTTCTTAATGAGATGTGATTATGTTAGGACCATGAGCAGGAGAAACTGTGAGACAAAATGAGTGTAATACCTTGAATGCAGAGACAATAAAAAATTTCCTTATACTTACAGCATAATGGAATGAAATATATTTGGTCAAAATGAAGTGCAGTTATATTTTAATCTTCTCTTAATATACAGGTAATAAAAGGGAAGTCCTTACTTCAATTTACAAGCTACTCAAGGCCAGAGAAATAATTGAAGCGTCTACACAAAAATAAGGATCTGGGCAATGAAAAGAATATAGCCACACTACTGTGGGATATGAAATCTCATATGAAAAGGATTATGAATTTCCAAGGCAGTAGACAGACAAAACCTCATAGTAGTTATAAGACAGAATCCATGTGGGGTTAAAATAGTGATGTTAAAAGAAAATCCCTCTTGAAGCAATGTTTGTAATTTTTTTGTATTACATCCCCAAAAGCAACCTTAGTTACAGACACCTCTGTAGCATGAGAAAGTCTCTCATAATTGCAATTCTTGTTTTTTTTAAGTCTTCCTAAGACTTTCTATTATATCTGAAATAATCTCCTGCCAACTTATAGTATCTAGACGCCTTTCAAGTTGCAGGAGGAACAAAGTGCAAAAGGAACCTGTAGTTTTCCTTTCATGAAAAAACAGTGTATTTAATTAGATTTTTAAGCTATCATTCATCTATCTGTTTGTTAAGTGTACTGCAGAATTTGTTGATAGCATTTGCATTGCTTTCAAAGAATGAACTTGTCTCTTTTAAACGACTGATTGGAAAGCCTACTTCTGTTCAGTGTAGTGTTGAAAGTTTTTTTGAATTCCTATGAAATTAGTTTCATTGTGTGACTTCTAAAGAACTCAAAATTCAAGGAAGTTAGTCTGGTTTGGGAGTTCATGCGAAGTTTCTCAAGATTTTATTGTCAAGATGTAGGGATTCATCCAGCTTGCATTTTGCCTTCAAAGTCTCACTCAGAAGACCCAGGGGGTATAAAAACAAGATATGGACTTTGACTTGCAGAATAAAAATCACTTACTATTAGAAGAGATTTAATATTGAGTAACATTGTCTTATTATAAATCAAATAAAGAACTTCAGTGTTAAGAAGCAATGAAATACAAATGTGAGGAAGAGGGAAACAGAATGAAATGTAAAAATTAATTTGCTCTTAGTCTTAAAAAGAAGGGAACAGTTTAATCAACTTGATTTCTAGAAGGATGAAATCTAATAATTAATAGGTAAGATGATTAAAGGCTAATCACCAAAAATGCAAATAAACAATAAGTGCAAGAATGCTGTATCTCAATAAGTGCAAGCAAAACACCTTTGCTCTGCTACTTTTAGGGACCTCTTTTTAGGGTTCCACAAAGATAGGTCATAGGGGAAAGGAGGGAGGTTGATCACAGAATGCCTTGAAGACTGAAGGGTGTTTAATTGCCTAAAGGGATGTGGGACTCATGATGGGATGCAGAAGGAAGGCCATTTTGAGTGGGTGTAATAAACATGTACAGTGTTCTAAGGGAACTGTGAGATTGTGAGAGACTTAATATGAAATATTTAGAAAAAGACCAATGATGCAGAAAGGGAGGAATCAGGATGAATTGAGGAAGCAAGCATGGGAAAATGGAGAGAAAAAAAGGAGGCAGGGCAGGGAGGAGAAAGGAGTTCAATGTAAACAGTCTTCTGGTCAATAAATTTGCCTGGCTAAGCACTGTATCTGCTTGGTCTGTCATATCTGCATGTTAAATGCTATTCCTGTTTTCCTCAGCAGGAGTCCTGTCTGCTGTTTGTGAGTTCAGGTCTAAGTGCCAGTAACCACAGTGTGAATGTTTCCCTAAGGAACTACAGTGATCCATGTGTGTGTCTTTCACCAGATAATTTCAAGCCAAATTAGCTGCTCAGTAGGATAAGAGGTGTGGCAGCAAGGTACTAGAGAAACAGTAGGTTTGAGGTTAGACGATAGAAAGACCAGCAGTCTGAGAGGTAGCTATTTGGTTGGCCAGGTGGACCTTTCACCTTCCGGGGCAGATTTACAGTCAGCTTCTGAGAAAACCATTCTATGATTCTATAAAACCATAAGTCTGAGCTGACTACTGTGGGGTGAGGGAGGTGTATATTTAACAAAAGGATGTCTGAGTACCAGCAAGAGGAAAGGAGTGTGTCTGCAAAACCTGAAGGCTTCTACAGCTAGCTTCTAGCAAGTGGGGAGACCAGAGGATATGGGGCTAGTTACTGGATAAATTTAGTTTTTAAGGA
>NW_010267501.1:0-2474 GCF_000690775.1 Eurypyga helias
GACGTCTTCCAGGGCTGGCGTGGTGCACCCATAAATCCCCGCAGATCCCTCTGCAGCCAGGGTTAGCCATCCCCAGCGTGCGTAAACCGGGCAAAGCCTCCGTTGGCTGAGGCCAGGTGGGAAGCTCCGCGTCACCGAGCTTCCCCTGCCGCCTCCGCCCCCCGCAGCGCGTCCTCGGTGGCTCCGCGCGACCTCCGGGATGCGCGACGTCCCAGAACGTTCCTCGCCAGCCCGGTCACACCTGGGATGACCGGCATTGTGCAACGTGCTGGCCTTGCACATTCCTCCCGGGGCTGTTCGGGGCCGACGTGGCTTTGCCGGCCTCGCAGGGACTGGTTTTGCTGGCACGGCGCTGAAGCGTGCGGTGGCACAGGTGGGGACCTGGATGTGGCTCTGGGTATTGCGGCACCTCGGGAGCTCCCGGGAGGTTTGTCGAGGAAGCGGGAGCAACCCTGCCAAGGGCTGTGTCTAGCAGTCTTGGCTCTTCTCCGTTTGCTTCAGGACCCCGTTCTCCCACTTTTTCCCTTCCCAACATGTGCCGTAGCCCAACGAACCACCGCACGCTTCAGTGGTGTGGCATTAGGAGACATTTTTGGAGGGATGGCTTGCCCTGGCACGGCGTAACTGGCCTTCTCTGGCAGTGGTAGCGCCGGAACCCAAAGAACTGGCGTCTGTGGGTGTATCAGTGCAGCGGCCGTGCCCTCAGACCCTGATTTCGACATCCTGACATCTCCCCAGGCTCGTAATTGCCTTGTTTGTTTGGGGTGAGGGCCTTTTCCTTCAGCCAGGCGTTGATAGGCATCAGCGCGTGAAGTGCGTCCTTCATCTCCTAATTGCATGTAATTAGAGCCGGTTGTCTAGTAATTTGCTTGTTATGCAGTCGGGCCTTCATAGTTCGATGGACATTCATAGTTAGATGGACAATTCATCTGGTTTTACGTATCTGAGGTGGGGACCTCCCCTCCAGATGCCGGTTTCTCTCCACTGATGATTGAAGGAACTGGGATGACCTCAGATTTAATGTCCCGTCTCACAACCTCCGTGACCTATCAAATGGTTCATCTTCACTGGCAATTTCCTCACCCCTCCAAGTGATGCAACTGTCCACCCGGGGCCGAGAGCGGCCCCGTTGCTTCACCAGGCACCCTCACGTCTAGAAGCTCGGCCTCGGCAGCAGTGTCTGGGCGTTGCGCGGCATCAGAGACCTGAAGGTCTCTTGAGTGGGGTTTGGTGGTGGAACGTGAGAGGTTCCTGCCAGGGAGTCGGCAACCAGACTTCCCGACCCCCAGCAACCAAACTTTCCGACACATCGACCTGTTGGAGTGAGTCCAGAGGGGGCCACGGAGATGCCCCGAGGGCTGGAGCCCCTCTGCCATGGGGACAGGCTGGGAGAGTTGGGGGGTTCAGCCTGGAGAAGGGAAGCTCCGGGGAGACCTCAGAGCCCCTTCCAGTGCCTGGGGGGTACAAGGAAGCTGGGGGGGCTTTTCCCAAGGGCAGGGAGTGACAGGACAAGGGGTGACGGGTTTAAACAGAAAGAGGGAGATGGAGATGGGCCATGGGGAAGGAATTCTTCCCGCAGAGGGTGGTGAGGCACTGGGACAGGTTCCCAGAGAAGCTGTGGATGCCCCATCCCTGGGAGTGTCCAAGGCCAGGCTGGATGAGGCTTGGAGCACCCTGGGCTATGGAAGGTGTTCCTGCCCATGGCAGGGGGGGGGGCTGGGGGGGCTTTAAGGACCCTTCCCAACCAAACTGTTCCATGATTCCATGGTTCTAAGTGGCTTTTTGCTGCAGGCTCCCACCCAGGGATGCTTTTGGGTTGGAGGAGCCCAAAGGACGTTGTGGTGTCAGCTGTGCCCACCCCGCTTCGCAAATGTGGCTTCCCAGCGCAGGAGCTTTGCTCCTCCTGCTCTCCATCGCGCTGGAGAGGCTTTGCTGAGCCACCTTCTTGTGTCTTCATGCTTATCCTGCAAGGACGGTCCTGAGCTGTGCTTATGGCAGCGGAGAGGACCCACCTTCCGCAGGAAAAGCCCGGCAGCCCCTGCGATCCCAGCTCCCACCACCGCTCCCGCCTCACCGTCCATTTAGTCATTGTCTGTTGGGGTGGTTTATCTCGGAGAAACCTGATGGGATTGTTTAATTCCCTGACCTGCCTTTCCCAGCTGTGTGCCGGCTCAGCGCAGGAGCCCCGGGAGCTCCCGGGATGGTCTCCGCCTGGGATGGGAGTCTGGCGGCATTCAGCCACGCTCCGTCACGAGGAGTTTAATTAAACGGTTGCTCTTCTTCCCATTTCTCTTCAAAGCCTTAAGCTCCGCTGTCGGGCTGTGGGAGGGAGCTGGGGCTTTGCTTCCAGCTCCTGTGCCCGCGTGGTCGGGACACAGAGAGCCTTGTCCCGTCTCAGGTCAGCGATGTGGAGCTGACACCGGAACCAGCTTTTCTGGAGCCGCGGGGACGTTGCTTGGTCCCCCCTGGGCTCA
>NW_010267501.1:2921-3172 GCF_000690775.1 Eurypyga helias
GGTCCCCCCTGGGCTCAGGGCTCTGTTGCTAGGTGAGCACTCACAGATGCTGAGCTCAGGAGGCTGTTAAATATCATGAAGATGTTAAATATTGATTTTTTTCCTCTGGTCAAATAACTATTTTGATAAGGTATCAGGGACTGGGAAATCCCCCGGGGTTGTAGAAGGCGAGAGCAGCTTCTGCTTCGCAGCTTCTCCTGCTCTTCACGGGAGTGACGTCCGCTGCGATGGGGAGGAGGTGGGGTGGGGGG
>NW_010267501.1:3199-4251 GCF_000690775.1 Eurypyga helias
CCGCTGCGATGGGGAGGAGGGGGGGTGGGTGGTGGGGTGATGCTTGTGTCCCGTCTGTCCGCAGCCGTCCTTCGAGGCTTATTTCACCGAGATCCTGCTCTGCAAGAACGAGCTCAACAACACCCTGAACAACCTGTGCTCCTGGATGAAGGACGAGCACGTGGACAAGAACCTGGTGAGGCAGAAGCTCTGGGCTGACCTGGGAAGGGAAAAAGAGGGAGACGGATTGCCGGGGGCGAGGGGCAGAGCGGGCTGGGGAGCGCTGGGCTGTGCAGGGCAGGAGGGGGTGGGAACGGCACCGAGCTCCTGGCCTTTCCCGCAGGTGACGCAGCTGGACTCTGCCTTCATCCGCAAGGATCCGTACGGGGTGGTGCTCATCATCGCACCCTGGAACTACCCCATCCACCTCTTCCTGGTGCCCCTCATCGGGGCCATCGCTGCCGGTGAGCTGAAACCATCCCCTGGATCCAGGCAGTGCCGGGCAGCGGCGAGGGGGTCTCGTCCCCCAGCTGGGGTGCCAGAAGGGCCGGCTGTCACCGTGTCACTGCTCTGACGTCCTCTCCATCCCCCCAGGTAACTGTGTCGTTGTCAAACCCTCGGAGACATCCAAGAACACGGAGAGGCTCGTTGCCGAAATGCTGACCTGCTACCTGGACAATGTAAGACTCCAGGGCCATGGTGTTCCCATGTATCCGTGTTCCCATCCCCAGTCTCAGGCACTTCCCTACCTCCTCCCTCCGCGCTCCGCCAGTGTCCACAGGCCCAGCATCCCGGGATGCTTGGGTGGGGTGGGGTGGGTTAATCCCAGCCGGCAACTAAGTCCCCACAGCCGCTTGCTCACCTCCCTCCTCCTCGAGAGGAGGGGAATCAGAGGGAAAGACAAGGAAACCCATGAGCTAAGAACAATTCAATGATTGAATATAAATGAATAAAACAGTGATACTGATAATACGAACAACACTGATATTGCTCGATGCTCGGCCGGATCTCGAGTAGCGGGAGCCAGCGCCTGAGAGAGCGGCCGCGCCAGAGGGAGCCCCAGCGAGCGGCAG
>NW_010267501.1:4383-4639 GCF_000690775.1 Eurypyga helias
TCCCTCCCCTTCTTGTGCAGGAGCAGCTGGGAACGCAGGGCAGTATCAGAAACTGAAAATGCCCGTGACTTGCTACAAACATTCCTTAGAAATGACTAAGGATGTGAGTGTTGTCAACGTTCTTTTCAGCACAAATCCAAACCACAGCCTCTGTGAGGAAAAATAACTCTGTCCCCACTAAACCCAGCACACGGGGACAGGAGAGGGTGGCTCGGGTAGATGCTGATCCCGGGGAACCCTTCCCTTCTGCTGCAGG
>NW_010267501.1:4788-5040 GCF_000690775.1 Eurypyga helias
CCAGCCCGTCAGCGCGAGAGTGTGGGCAGCCTGCCCGCCGCGGGACCCCTTCCCTGCCCTCTGAGAAGGGAGGGCTCATTGCAGTGGGATCTGATGTCAGGATCTGTTGGGGGATCTGGGATGTGTCTTTCTGAGGGTCTGGTGGGACTTGGTGCGTGTCCCCTGGCTCCTCAGAGTGCCACATCCCAGAGCTGCGCCATAGCTGGTGGGATCCCGGCCGTGATACGTCTTCTCCCGGCCCCCAGGCAGCCC